>NC_082714.1:8951861-9151861 GCF_030144855.1 Hypanus sabinus
TATGTCCTTTGTCTCGGTGGGCACAGTTCAACACTCCCACACTATAAGTTGCCAAGCGCGTGCTGTTACTAATGTGACTCAGGAAACACATCTATTCATACTGCTCTATCATTGTCCTTGCTCTGTGCTATGTACCACCTTCCACATTGCCCTCCATGCTTCCTTCATCCATGTGTCTTTCAAATGTCCCTGTTGTACGTACCTCTACCAGTATCTCTGGCAGAGTGTTTCACTCATCTACACTTCTGCCGTCCCCCCTCACTGTACTTTCCTCCAATTGCCTTAATATGATGGCCCTCTCATATTTGCCCTGGACAAGAAGTTTCTGGCTGTCTACTCAATTGATGCATCTTGTCATTTTATATATTTCTATCAGGTCACCTCTCATCCTCCTCTGTTCCAGAGAGAAAGGCCCTAGCTTGCTCAACCTGGACTGACAAGATACATCTTCTAATGCAGGCAGCGTGCTGGTAAACCTCTTCTGCACCCTCTAGAAAGCTTCCACATTCTTCCCATAAGAGTCGACCAGAACTGAATACAAACTTCTGTGTGTGGTCTAACTAGTGTTTTATAGAGTTGCAACATTACCACACCGCTCTTGAACTCAATCCCCTGACCAGTGAAGGCCAACACGCTATATGCCTTCTGAACCACCTTATCAATTTGCACGGCAACTACGAGGGATCTATGGATATGGACCCCAAGATCCATCTGCTCCTCCACACTGGCTCTGGGGATGCCCATTCCTAATCACAGCCCTTTAAGCTGCAGAGATGAGACATGATGGAGGTCTGGGTTGGGTTGGGGAACACCTTGTGGTCAAGAATTTGGCTTAAATTAACCTAGGACTTGAGACATTGTGGAAGAAAATTATAAAGTTAAGATTTATTTTGAATTAAACGTTGTCAAGCTTGGCTAGCTAGATATTACTCAAGGCTTTGGTCATGAGGGTGACGGGATAACAGTTGTGCGAGCTAACAATAATTACCAATAAATCACGGCAGCAATGAGGTGTTGTTAACCTTTTTCCAAGATTGTCTAGCAAGTAGCAAACTGTAGACTCGTATCTCTAATTTTGTGCATTGCATGCGAACATTAGCAAACTTGCTGATACCTAACAAGTGCTTTGGAAATCACTGATGCTTAGCTGTTGGCTAGTGCCCAGAATTTACTGTATAAATCTAAGATTAACCCTAGTCTAAACACAGAATAATTGACAATGACCAATTAACCTATCAACTGGTACATCTTTGGACTGTGGGAGGCAACCTCTGCGGTCACGAGGAGAATGTACAAACAGTGGCTGGAATTGAACCTGGGTCGCTGGTGCTGTAAAGCGTAGTGTTAACCAAGGGGAAAACATACAAACTCCTTCCAGACAGTGGCTGGAATCATACCCTGAACGTACAACTGTTGCTGTAAAGCACTGGACTAACCACTACTTTATCGTGACGTCCCCTATTAAGCTGGTGGGACGTGATTTCAGGCTTTTGTATCTTCTGCCCGATAGGAGAGGGGAGAAGCGAGAATGTCTGGGGCGGATGGGGTAGATACCAGCGATGGTGGTAGAGACGGAAGCAATGGTAGACTCTTAGATAGGTAGATGGGGTTTAGGAAAATAGAGATCTATGTGGTAGGGAAATTCTAGGCAGTTTCTAGAGTAGGTTACATGGTTGGCACAACATTGTGGGCGGAAGGGCCTGTAATGTGCTGTAGATTTTATGTTCTGTGTTATGTGTAGGCCCCTTTACCATGGCAGTGAGAAGCATAGACAGAATCCTTGGAGGGAAGGCTGGTTTCTGTGGACACAACTCAGTACAACTCTCTGCAGTTTCTTGCACCTGACAGCTAATGCAGTATTATGGAAATGCAGCAGCCAGGCCAAGACGAATCAGAAATCTCATCTGCCCATCTACGCGCAGGCCAAAGGCTGTGCAGCATCAACCAGGAACACAGGTAGAGCCTTGATTTAATGTGGAACCCAGAAGGTAACATTTGACAAACAGTGTCTCAATGGGAATATCAGCTTTACCGTTTCAAGCATCAATATCTAGAATGGCATCTGATCCCATAGCGCTCTTTCCCAGGGACAAGAGCAATATCCATTGCATCACAGCCGATTCCCACAGCAACTCAATGTTTCACCTTTAGTTCTAGCATTCAATAAGATCTGCATTCAACTCTGCTTTGAACAGCAGATTAAAGCATCAAAGTCAGGTTTATTATCACTGACGTACACTCAGTGGCCACTTTATTCGGAACACTGTACACTTGCTCGTTAATGCAAATATCTAATCAGTCAATCATGTGGCAGCAACTTAGTGCATAAAAACATGCAGACCTGGTCTAGAGGCTCTGCTCAAACCAGACAGCAGAATGAGGGAGAAATTCTGGGATTTTCACACACAGCAGTCACTAGAGTTTACTGAGATCGGTGTGAGAATCAAAAGAAAACATCCAGTGAGCGGCAGTTCTGTGGCTGAAAACACCTCGTTAATGAGAGGTCAGAGGAGATCGGCCAGACTGGTTCAAGCTGACGGGAAGGTGACGGTCACTCAAATAACCACAAGATACAACAGTGGTGTGCAGAAGAGCGCCTCTGAACGCACAACACGTCGAACCTCGAAACAGATAGGGCACAGCAGCAAAAGACCGCACCAGGTTCATTACAGCATCTAACAACGTGGCCTCTGAATGTGTGTTTGAAGTCTGTTGCTTTGTAGCAGAAATACAATACACTACAAGACATAAAAGTTACTGAATGTCACAAAAATAAATAAATACGATGTATTGTGAGGTCGTGGACAATTCAGAAATCTGAAGTTGGAGGGGAAGTAGCTGTTCTTAAAACACTGAGCTTGGGTTTCAGACTCCTGTACCTCCTACCTAAGGATAATACAGAAGGAGATGGATCTACAAGAGGTCCTGTACATGAAAGGCTGAAGGAACTCAGCAGGCCAGGTAGCATCTACAGAGCCGTGATCGATTCATGATGAGGGCACTCAGCATGTCATGGCGACTGAGTAGTTTCCTCCAAAGCTGCCCACCGGCCTGAGTTCATCAAGACCTTTGTGAGCGTTGTTAACTGACCAGATGTTTGTGGTGGGGAGGCTTTAGCTCACAGTGGAACTGACTGTGTCTACAACCATCCGCAGATTCCTGTGATCACGAGCCATTTACGCTCCGTTATGATGCGTCTTCTCGCTGCTATCTAACCTGAGAAAGGCGTGAGACGGTCTCCTCACGGGTGTGTGTCGTACAGGAATGGAGGAATGGCGCGAGACCGTCTCCTCACTGGTGTGTCACACGAGAACAGCGTGAGACCATCTATCATCTATCATCTATCCTTCTATCTTCTATCTTCTATCATTTGTATAGTTTGTCTTCTTTTGTATATTTGGTGTTTGTCAGTCTTTGTTGGTCTCATTGATTCTGTTGTATGTCTTTGTTTTACTGTAAATACCTGCAAGAAAATGAATCTCAAGGTAACATATGGTGACTTTAATAATACATTTACTTTGAACTTTGAATCTGACCTGGGGGTGGGGGGAAACAGGACATTGTGGGTCACCTTGGAGCTCTTGGTCTGCAATCCCCTCAAATCTGCCTGACGGGTGGGATGGGGAAAGATTTGGAGGAATGAGGGCAATAGAGCAAGCGGATGGCAACAGTCCAGCAGGGATTTCATTCTGACATGCACGGTCTTCATTAAGGAAACATGTGATTAACCACAGACGAAGCCACATTGAATTCCTTGGAGGCCGGGGGTGGATTCCAATGTCTGGATGATTTATTCATGAGACACTTACAAGCCTTGGTCGACAATATTCAACAACCAGTTGAGACAAGTAACAGGGGAAAGCATTGAAGCTATCCAGTGACAGTTTGGGATTAACCGCCATTTACCAGATTAGACTCAATTTCCGATGAGATTCCACATTAATGAATCTTCCATCTTGCCGGTTTAGTCTGTTTTTGTGCCCATTTGTATCTGGTTATCTTACGTGACACGGAGTTGATTCTAGTTGCTTGTCACTGTCTCTTTAGTGACAGTGATTTTATCAAGGTCCTCACCAACCATTTCATCCATAACATCATTCTTTGGCATATTAGACTGTAGACCGACACAAAATAGTCGTTCAATGCCACAGCCATTTTCTTATCACCCAATATCAATTTCCCCGTATCATCTTCCAAGGGACCTACGATGACTTTAGCCACCCTTTATATATTAATAAGAACTTTTGCTATCTTTTTTATATTTTGTACTAAATAACTTTCATACTCTGTCTTCCCTTTCCCTATTTCTTGTTCAGTTGTTCTTTGTTGCTTTTTAAAGTTTTCCCGATCCTCCAGTCTCCCACCACTCTTTGCGACTTTGTACACACGAGCTTTTAATTTGATACTATCTTTTATTTCCTTAGTTATCCAAGGCTGGCTCTCCCCAGACTTACTGTCCTTACTTTTGACTGGAAAATACTTTTGTTGAACATTCTGAAAAATACTCTTGTTCTCAGTATTTATTACTTATTATTAATAACATTATTATTTTGTTTTTTAAAATTCTTGAACTTGCACAATTTGTTACCTTTTGCATATTGGTTATTTGAGAGTCTTTGTGTGTGGTTTTTCACTGATTTTACTGCATTGCTTAGTTCCACAGTGAATGCATCAAGAAAATGAATTTCAGGGTTGTATGTGGTGACATATATGTAATTTAATAATAAAGTTACTTTGAACTTAGAACAACTGCAATAAAGCAACAAGATCAAAATGAAGCCCCATTCTTCTCACACACACAGGAAAGTGCCTCCCAGCTACGATCCCTCCTCCTCTGGGCTCTGCATTTCAGATAATTCTTCATGCCGCTGAAAAACAAGTTGCAAGCTGATCTTTGAAGTCATTGCCACACACTGATGGTATAGTTCCAAGCTGACTCACTGCCTTATTAATTGGAAGAGTTAGTAGATGAGCCTGTGAGTTCTGTAATGAGAACTATCTGCAGTAAATAAGATTTACAAATGGCACCTGGTTCATTGTGCTGGTTCAATGGTGCCGCGGTGTCTCTGTAACTTAGTGGAAAGATAGAGAAATACTCTGTGTAAAATAATATATTTCGCAAGAAGCAGTCATTACCCTACAGGACTTTTCTACATTTCATTTGGAGCTTGAGATTTGGTCTGGCACCAAAGTCTCTTGCAAATTTATACAGATGTACCGTGGAGAATATTCTAACTAGCTGCTTCACCATCTGGTATGGAGGGGCCACTGCACAGGACTTGAGAAAGTTGTAGAGGGTTTACAAACAGCCATCTCCATCTTGGCATGAGCCTCCCTACTGTCGAGAACATCTCAAAAAGTAATGCCTTAAAGGTGGCATCCATCGTTAAGTACTTCAGACACCCAGGGACACGCCCTCTTCTCATTGCTACCATCAGAGCGGAGGTACAGGAGCCTGAAGACAAACACTCAGCATTTTAGGAACAGCTTCTTCCCCTCCACCATCAGACGGTCCATGAACCTATTAAGACTGCCTCACTATTTTGATTTCTTTTTGCGCTACTTACTTGTGCTTTATAAGTTTGTTATTGTAACTGATGTTATATTTTTTATATATTGCACTGCACTGTTGCCACAAAGCAAGAAATTTCACAACATGCAGTACTGACTCTGCTGAAGTCTGAGGCTCATACATATAGCCAGGATGCCAAAGATCTTTGCACAGTACTGTAGTAATTTTATGTACTGCACTGTGCTGCTGCCACAAAAAAAAAACACATTTCATGACATGTGAGTGATGATAAACCTGATTCTGATATGGGTCTCTGTTGTGGTCTGAGAGTGGGAAGGAGGCAGGGGGGAGGGGGATTATGGTTGGGAAAAGGGGAAGGGAGAGGGGAGGGAACGGGAAGCACCAGAGAGACATCTTGTAATGATCAATAAACCAATTGTTTGGTATCAAGTGACCCCCCAGGTGTCTGCACCCGCACCACCCCTGTCCCTGCCACTCGTCCCACTCCTCTCCCACAGAGCTCCACACTTGCAATTCCCTACATCCTTTCCTCCCGCCGGATTTACCATATAACAATCACAGCACGGAAACAGGCCATCTCGGCCCTTCCAGTCCGTGCCGAACACTTACTCTCACCTAGTCCCACCGACCTGCACTCAGCCCATAACCCTCCACTCCTTTCCTGTCCATATACCTATCCAATTTTTTAAAAAATTACAATATTGAACCTGTCTCTACCACTTCTACTGGAGGCTCGTTCCACACAGCTACCACTCTCTGAGTAAAGAAACTCAGAGTAAAGATCTGGAGGATGATATGGTTACAAACTCCACGCTGACAGAACTGTGCAGAAGCCTCAGGCACACTAGTTACGTATATGTTCAGAAGGTCAGACAGCATCCATAAAGATGAACTTTTCTGGTGAGAGTGTAGAACGAGCTGCCAGTGCAGGTGGTGCATGCGAGCTCGATTTGAATGTTTATGAGAAGTTTGGGTCAGTGCCTGGATGGCAGGGGTGTGGAGAGCCATGGTCCTGGTGCAGGTTGATGGGACTAGGCAGATTAATTAAATGGTTTGGCATGAACCAGATAGACCAAAAAGCACATTTCTCTGCTGTACTTTTCTATGACTCTATGCCTTCCCATACAAAAACCCATGCAGACTGTCCCAAATCTGATCTGTCTCTCCACTTGCTGGTAGATCTTGTCCCTCGGCATACCATGGGTACAACAGTAGGTTTTGACCCCGTCTTCTCTGGACAATTGCTCCAATCCTTTCCCAAACATAGAGAAAATTCAGAAATCAGAGGTGCAAAGAGTCCTCTCACTAGATTCCCTGAAGGTTAACTTGCAGGTTGAATCATTGCTAAGGAAGGGAAATGCAATGTTAGCATTCATTTCGAGATGACTAGAATATAAAAGCAAGGATGTAATGCTGAGGCTTGCTGAGGTTTTATAAGGTGTTGTGAGCAGTTTTGGGCCCTTTATCTAAGGAAGTATGTGTTGGCATTAAAGAGGGCCTCGAGGAGTTTCACAAGCACGATTCTGGAACTGAAAAGGTTAATGTATGAGGTGCAATGGATGGTGCTTGATGGCTCACTATACTCACTGGAGTTCAGAAGAAACAGGGTGGATTCCCATTGAGACCTATTGAGTATTGCAAGGACTAGACAGAGTAGGCCTGAAGCAGATGTTTACTATAATGGGGAAGTCTATGACCAGAGGGCACAGCCTCAGAATAGAAGGCCATCCCTTTAGAACAGATGAGAAGGTGTTGAATCTGTGGAATTCATTGCTACAGAAGGCTGTGGAGGCCAAGTCACTGAATATATTTAAAGCTCATGTTCTTGATTGGTGAGGGCATCAAAGGTTACAGGAAGAAGGCAGGAGAATGGGGTAAGAGAGATAATAAATCACCCGTGATGGAATGGCAGAGCAGACTCAATGGGCCAAATGACCTAATTCTGCTCCAATATCTTATGGTTTTACATACTTGTCCAATAAGTTAATGATCGTGTCGCTCTTCAAATCCCTCTGGGTAGGGGAGAGCTGACACCATTTTGCAATGCATTCTTTCACCAGAGAGAGTTTCAGTGTACAAACTGCTGAAACGTCAGCCCATTAACACTGGGCCGTTTCTCCAGACTTCTATACTTAAAGATGCTCTTGGATCCTGACACTTTTGGAATCGAAAGTTCTTTGGAAGTCAAAAATGAGGCATAAAACTTACAATCATTTTATTAAGTGTTACAAGAGCAGGGAAAGAAAATATGATAATGGAGTTGTAAGAACAAAGAAAAGACAAAGGAAAAAGTAGCCGTGGTCAGACTACAGACACAAAAATTCCAATGATGGCAATTAACCTATAAAATAGCTAGATTCAAGTGGTGTGACACCAACTATGGGAAACTAAGATGTTTCTGGAACAATACAGGAGCAACTGTATCAGGTATATTTGGAACACCTATATACATGCTTGTTAATACAATTATCTAATCAACCAATCATGTGGCAGCAATTCAATGCATAAAAATATGCGGACATGGTCGAGAGGTTCACTTGTTGTTCACGTCAAACATCAAAATAGGAAAGAAACGTGACTTTGACCATAGGTTGGTGCCAGATGGGGTGGTTTGAGTATCTCAAACTGCTGATCTCCTAAGATTTTATGCACAACCGTCTCTAGAGTTTACAGAAGCTGGTGTGATAAACAAAAAAAAAATCAGTGAGTGGCAATTCTGTGGGTGAAAATGTATGAGAGAGGTCAGAGGGAGAATAGCCAAAGTGGTTCAAGCTAACAGTGACTCACATAAGCACACATTACAACAGTGGTGTGCAGAAGAGCATCTCTGAATGCAAAACATGTCGAACCTTGAAGTGGATGGGCTACAGCAGCAGAAGACCATGCTTATGCATGTTTATAATAATGATTATGCAAAATACAGGCAAGCTTAGAAAAGTAAAGCCACAGGAAACATAACAATTCAATACCCCAGTCCAACAATGCCAAATGTTCAGGGTACTCTGCCAGTTGAGACAACATTCTGGGTGCTTTCCGAAACATCTGCTTGTTTAAAGGGCAGTGACCAAACACCAAGCAGATGGCCTTGAGTGAGCTTCCTTCTTCTCATACTCACTGGGTAAAAACATTCTTAAAACTCATTACCTGGATTTTATTGTGAATCCATTGTGGTCGTGGAATGAAAGGGATTACAAACATCAAGGGCTCCTGTACCTCCCTGCTGCCATCAGGAAAGAGATACTAAATCCTTAGGTCCTGCACCATTAGATTCAGAAACAGTTATTACCCCACAACCATCAGGCTCCTGAAGCAACATGGTTAACTTCACTCACTCCATCACTGCCTCACTGTTCCACAACCTGTAAGGACTCTAAAACTCGCGTTCTCAAAATGTATTGTTTATTTATTACTATTGCTTTTGTGTTTTTTTTTCTCTTTTCTCATTTGTACAGCTTGCTGTTTGCACAACAGTTGTTTGTCTGTTTTGTGTACAGTTTTTAATTGATTCCTTTGTAGATGCTGGGAATACTCACAACAAAGTGAATCTCAGGATGGTATATGGTGACATATAGGAACATTGATAATAAATTTACTGTGAACTTCGAACTCTTGCAGATTCTGGAAATCCAGAGTAACACACATAAAATGTTGGAGGAGCTGAGCAGTTCAGGCAGTATCTATAGAGGGGAATAAAATGGAAATTTTTCAGGACAGGGCCCTACATCAGGACTGGAAAGGAAGGGAAGATGCCGGAAAAAGAAGACAGGATTAATTCTCTTTGCTAAGGATCACAGTTCAAAAGTCCGGAGGTCAGTCCCTGCGCAACACATTGGTGCAAGTTGACACGCCAGTGACCCTACTTCGTTAAGAATTTGAGGAAGATCTAGCCAAATCACAGGACAATTTACAATAACCAATTAACCTACTAACCAGTATGTCTTTGGACTGTGGGAGGACACTGGAGCGCAATGAAGAAAACCACACAGTCACAGGAAGAACGGACGGCGCCCGAATTGAACTCCAAACATCAATGCCCTGAGCTGTAATCGTGTCACCCTAACTACTACGCTGCCACGGTGCCCTCCTCAATCACAGACCACACTCACACCAGACCCCTTGGTATTTTGTGAAAGTTGAGCTGTGATTGTAAAGGTTTCTCCACAGTGAGATTCTGTCATTTTATTCCCTCCAGACTTCATCGTCAATTCATCTTCTTCTGCAGTGTTTCTCTGACTTTTTCTCAGACTAGTGATCAGAGTCACTGATTCTGAAGACTTCAAAGTGTTGCTGGTGGGTTTGAAACAACTAGTGTGGAACATTGAATTGAGGAATTTGCTTCAAAATGGAGATTTTCCTTGGTTTGCCAGAGACTAGATGAATGGCTGAGATATGAGTGGGCAACATATATATTATGGGTAACGGCTTCTTCCCCCCAGGCTGTGAGACTTCTGAGCACTCTGCTGCCATCCAGTACACATTATTGATGACAGTGATAGTAGCAGAAATCCTGTTGTATGTTTAACTGTATGTCCTATATGCACTTTATGTCAGCTTGGACATCTACAGACTTTTTTATTATACGTTAATATTCAAAGTACATTTATTATTAATGCATACAGAATTCATCTCTGAGGTTCATCCTCCTGTGGGCACCCATGAAACAAAGAAACACCATGGAGCCTGTTCAAGAAAACATCAAACACCCCAAGCACGAGAAAAGAACAAATTGCACAAAGGGCAAAAAGTGAGTGAGCGACACATGGAATATGAAACATCAAACCGGAAGTCCAGTAGTATTCGGTTTAGTTCAGTTCAGTGCTGTACCACTGGCCTACGGCTGCACACAGAGCCATTCTTCATTGAGTCCATATTGATCAAGTCGTTCCGAAACAGCGAGAAAAAGTAACCAGAATCCCGAAATACATGCACCCAGAGGAACGTCGTTTTGCCTAGCTGTATACGTGTGTGTAGTCAATTAACTATATACTTGAACTTGAACTTGAAAGTTTGCTGCCTTCTGAAAAGTTCTCAAGCCCTCTTTGGCTGAACTTCCAGAATACAATTTCCAAATGCAAAGCCTTTGTGCACGACTACTGCCATGATCTGGCATCCATCTTCCCACTGCTGCCGGCGGAAGGTGCACGAGTCTTGGTTCCCATGTTCGATTAACCTCCATAGCTCGAGCAAGTGCACTTTGATGTTTAATGTCCTTAGTGCTGTACTCCCTTTTCTATTTGTGTGATTTGGTCGAGGTGCTTTGGTGCAGAATAAGATCTGCGGCTGTGGCCTGCAGCCATTGACGTAGCATTGACTCGATGGCTGTAACCGCGGCCAATGGCTCCTGGACCGGCTTCACTCACCTTAGCGGCTCATGACTGCAGGCTTACTTTTGGGGATTCTCCGTTGTGAAGTTTAATGTTCTGTCCATTATTTGTTCACCTTTTGTTCTTTGCGCGATTTGTTCTTCTTTACTGCTCATTTGATGGTCTTGTTGCGTGGGCTTTTACTTTAAATGGGTTCTGTGGTGTTTCTTTGTTTTGTGGCTGCCTGCAAGAAGGTGAATATACCTTATACATACTTTGATAATAAATGTACTTTGAACTTACAGGATTTCAAACGTTGTGCTTCTGATTTTGAAATATTAAAATGAATCCCATGCTTGTTCTTATATTTATATAATCATCTATAACAAGGCAATTTCACCCACAGAACTGTCACTCACTGGATTTTCTTTGCTTTTCACACCATTCTTCATGAAGTCTAGACTCTAGAGACCTGTGTGTGAAAACAGCAGGAAATCAGGGGTTTCTGAGATACTCAGTTCACCCCGCCTGGCACCAACAATCATTTCACAGTCAAAGTCACTTAGGACCCATTTCTTACCCTCTCTGATGTTTGTTCTGAACAACAACTGAACCTCTTGACCATGTCTGTTTACTTTTATGCATTGAGTTACTGCCACATGATTAGCTGGTTAGATATTTCCATTAACGAGCAGGTACAGGTCTGCCCAAGAGAGTGGCCGCTGAGTGTACATGTAAGTTTTCAGTGAATTTTCCAGTAATTACGACTCAGTTGCTTCTGTGCTTTTATAGAAAATTCTTAGTAGAAGGTTTCATGTCACTTGAATCTGGTTATTTTATAAGTTAATTGTTATCATTAGTCTAAGATGACCACAAATGCTTTTTCCTTTGTATTTCTTTATTCTTTTAACACTTAATAGAATTGCCTCACCATAAGCCTTATGTGTCATTCTTGACTTCTGATCACCCTTTGGATCTCGAAAGCACCAGAACGCACAGTAACACACACAGCACACAACAGTTCTCATTGAGGGCTCAGCAGAATAAAGGGTGAGCAGATTCAAGTTCCTGGGTGACAGCATCTCAGAGGCCCAACACACTGATACCATCATGAAGAAGACACACCAGTAACTTTACTCTAGGAGAATTGGTATGCCAACACAGACAGGTGGAGATTGGTGGAATCGTCACCTGGTGTGGAGGCTTCAACAATCAGGATCAAAAGAGGCGGAAGACGGGTGTAAACCCATCCAGTTTCATCACAGGCACGGCCCACTGAGGACACCTTTCAGAGGTGTTACTTCAAGAAGGTGGAATTCATCACGAAGGACCCTCACCATCAGGGACACACCCTCTTCTCATTGTTACCATCAGGGAGGAGGTACAGGGGCCTGAAGACCTGATTCAGAAACAACTTCTATCCCTCCACCATCAGATTTCTGAATGAACTATGACCCCATGGCCACTAACTCATAAATTGTTTATTTTTATTTCTTTATTTTTGTACTTTATTGTGGAATAGTGAGGTAGTGTTCATTGGTTCATGGACTATTCAGATATCTGATGGTAGAGGGGATGAATCTGTTCCTGAAACATCGAGCATAGAACACTACAGCACAGTACAGGCCCTTCAGCCCATGATGTTGTGCTAACCTTTTTATCTACTCCAAGCCTAACCCTTGGAGTTGGGTTCCAACCTAACCCTTCCCTTCCGCATAGCACTCTAGTTTTCTATTGTCCATGTGCCTCTCTAATCTATCTGCCTCTACCACCACCTCTGGCTTCTCAATCCATGCACCTACCACTCTCTGTGTTAAAATAACCTACATCAGATATCCCCACTGTACTTTTCTCCAATCTCTTTAAAACTATGCCTATTAAAGAAGATAGTTAAGAACAATGTAGGCCCCTTGAAGAATGAATTGGGAGAAATTGTTATGGGAAACAGGGAAATGGCAACAGAATTTAATGCGTGCTTTAGATCTGTCTTCACCAGGGAGGACACAAGCAATCTCCCAGATGTATGGATGGGCCAGGGTCATAAGAGGAATTGAAACAGATTGACATTAGGAAAGAAACTGTGACGAGTAGACTGATAGGACTGAAGGCTAATAAATCCCCGGGTCCAGATGGTCTGCATCCGAGGGTTCTAAAAGAGGTGGCTCAGGAAATTGCGGATGCATTGGTAATCATTTTCCAATGTTCCTTAGATTCAGGATCAGTTCCTGAAGATTGGAGAGTGGCTAATGTTATCCCACTTTTCAAGAAGGGAGGGAAGGAGAAAATGGAGAACTATCACCCTGTTAGCCTAACGTCAGTCGTGGGGAAGATGCTTGAGTCCATTATTAAGGACGAAATAGTGGCACATCTTGATGGCAGTAATAGGATTAGGCCAAGCCAGCATGGATTTACCAAGGGCAAATCGTGCTTGACTAATCTGTTGGAGTTTTTTGAGGGTGTAACAAGGATGTTAGACGAGAGTAAGCCAGTGGATGTTCTGTACCTAGATTTTCAGAAGGCATTCGATAAGGTGCCACATAGGAGATTGGTGAGTAAAACCAGAGCTCATGGCATTGGGGCAGGGTTTCAACATGGATAGAAAACTGGTTGGCAGATGGAAAGCAAAGGGTAGCAGTGAATGGGTGTTTCTCGGACTGGCTGGAGGTGACTAGTGGGGTACCACAGGGCTCTGTATTGGGACCACAGCTCTTTACGATTTATGTAAACGATTTAGATGAGGGCATTGAAAACTATATCAGCAAGTTTGCTGACGATACTAAACTGGGTGGCAGTGTGACATGAGAAGAGGACGTTAGGAGAATACAGGGAGACTTGGATAGGCTGAGTGAGTGGGCAGATACTTGGCAGATGTCATTCAATGTGAATAAATGTGAAGTTATCCACTTTGGAAGCAGGAACAAGAGGGCAGAGTATTGTCTGAACGGTGTCGAGTTAGGTAAGGGAGAAATGCAAAGAGACCTAGGAGTCCTAGTTCATCAGTCAATGAAGGTGAATGAGCAAGTGCAACAGGCAGTGAAGAGGGCAAATGGAATGTTGGCCTTTATTACAAGGGGAATTGAATACAAGAGCAAGGATGTCCTTTTGCATTTGTACAGGGCCCTGGTGAGACCACACCTGGAATATTGTGTACAGTTTTGGTCTCCAGGTTTAAGGAAGGACATTCTGGCAATTGAGGAAGTGCAGCGTAGATTCACTAGGTTGATTCCTGGGGTGGCAGGGCTGTCTTACGCAGAGAGATTGGAGAGATTGGGCTTGTACACACTGGAATTGAGGAGATTGAGAGGGGATCTGATTGAAACGTTTAAGATAATTAAAGGATTTGATAGGATTGAGGCAGGAAATATGTTCCAGATGTTGGGAGAGTCCAGTACCAGAGGGCATGGATTGAGAATAAAAGGTCAGTTATTTAAAACAGAGTTGAGGAAGAGCTTCTTCTCCCAGAGAGTTGTGGAGGTGTGGAATGCACTGCCTCAGAAGACAGTGGAGGCCAATTCTCTGGATGCTTTCAAGAAGGAGCTAGATAGATATCTGATGGATAGGGGAATCAAGGGATATGGGGACAAGGCAGGGACTGGGTATTGATAGTGAATGATCAGCCATGATCTCAGAATGGCAGTGCAGACTCGAGGGGCCGAATGGTCTACTTCTGCACCTATTGTCTGTTGTCTTACAGTAGCTATTATCGTCCTGTGAGAAAGGTGTTGGCTGTTCACTCCAAAGTTGTACTACTAGTGCACAATGGAATTCAAACTGTGCACCCTCAACCTCGTTGGCATGTTTAGTATATTTCACGATCACATTTCCTTTTCCAGTTTCTGTTGAGAACGTGGAGCTTGCGATGAATTGTCTGCAGATTTTAGAACTGGCTTATCACACTGTTTTTATTGAAGAAATTATTCAGTGTATGCACGTTGTCACTGGGTGAAAAATTAGATTTTTGCGCACACTGGTCATTACAAATTAGAGTGAACACTTGTCCACTCTATGTGTGCCTCTTATACACCTCGAACAAGTCGCCTCTCATCTTCCATCACACCACAGAGAACAGCCCAAACTAACTCAACCTTTCTTCATAAGACATATCCCTTAATCCAGGCAGCATCCTGGCAAATCTCCTTTGTTCCTCTCTAAAGCTTCCATATCCTTCATAGAACGTGGTGACCAGAAATGAACACGGTGCTCTAAGTGCAGTCCAAATGGAGTTTTTTTCAGAACTTTAACATTACCTTGTGGCTCTTAAAGACAATTTCCTGATTAATAAAGTCCAACACGCCATAAGCCTTCTTCGGAAGATATATGAGATGAAATTGCACCTTTGAGAGATTGTCGCAATGTGCATACTCCTTACAAGGAGAGAAATATATCTTGGGCTAATAACAGGGGGTAACTTTTACTTCAGTGGAATTGAATATGCTGGAATGATTAGGTGGAGGATACTGTTCAAAGTTCAAACTAAATTTATTATCTAACTATGGAAGAAGGTTCTATAGGCCGATGGAATCAAAATTGAACTTTTTGGCCATCAGACTAAATGCTACGTTTGGCATAAGCCTTATCAAAAATACTCCATCCCTACCATGAAGGATGGTGTTGGCTGCATCATGCTGTGTGTGTGTGTGCGTGTGTGGAGTGTGTGTGTGTGTGAGTGAGTGTGAGTGTGTGTGTGTGTGTGTGTGTGTGTGAGAGTGAGTGTGAGTGTGTGTGTGTGTGTGTGTGTGTGTGTGAGTGTGAGTGTGTGTATGTGTGTGGAGTGTGTGTGTGTGTGTGTGAGTGAGTGTGAGTGTGTGTGTGTGAGTGAGTGTGAGTGTGAGTGTGTGTGTGTGTGTGTGAGAGTGTGAGTGTGTGTGTGTGAGTGAGTGTGAGTGAGTGTGAGTGTGTGTGTGAGTGAGTGTGAGTGTGTGTGTGAGTGAGTGTGAGTGAGTGTGAGTGTGTTTGTGTGTGTGAGTGAGTGTGTGTGTGTGGAATGTGTGTGTGTGAGTGAGTGTGTGTGTGTGTGTGTGTGTGTGTGAGTGAGTGTGAGTGTGTGTGTGTGTGTGAGTGTGTGAGTGTGAGTGTGTGTGTGTGTGTGAGTGTGTGTGTGTGTGTGTGTGAGTGAGTGTGAGTGTGTGTGTGTGTGTGAGTGTGTGTGTGTGTGTGTGTGGTTGAGTGTGAGTGTGTGTGTGTGTGTGTGAGTGTGTGAGTGTGAGTGTGTGTGTGTGTGTGTGTGTGAGTGTGTGGTTGAGTGTGAGTGTGTGTGTGTGTGTGTGTGTGTGTGGTTGAGTGTGAGTGTGTGTGTGTGTGTGTGAGTGTGTGAGTGTGAGTGTGTGTGTGTGTGTGTGAGTGTGTGAGTGTGAGTGTGTGTGTGTGTGTGTGTGTGTGTGTGTGTGTGTGTGTGTGTGTGTGTGTGAGAGTGAGTGTGTGTGTGTGTGTGTGTGTGTGTGTGTGTGTGTGTGTGTGTGTGTGTGTGTGTGGTTGAGTGGGAGGGAGGAACAGGGTACTGGACAGCCACTCAGGAGAGAGATGTTGCAGTTGGTGTGCTCCAAGTGTGGTGTGACAGTTAAGCTGGAGTCGATACTGCCCCCTAGTGCTTGTCTGGCAGAAGACAAGCCGTATTGTGTTTAACTGCAGACTGCTCAAATATTCATGGACTCAGGACCTTGGACTATATTTTTTGTGTGACTGTATTTTACTGATATCTTATATGAGCTTGCTATATATTTTGTGCTATATGTGGTTTGTACTGTGTTTTGTACTTTGGCTCTGAAGTAATGCTGTTTTGTTTCGATGTATTCGTGGGTATTCATAAATGGTTGAATGACAATTAAACTTGAACTTGTTTTGTTGTTGTTGCTTGTGTTGATCTGTGAACATGGTTCAAAGTTCAAAGTAAATTTATTATCAAAATATGTATGTGTCACTATATATGACACAGAGATTAATTTTCTTGCGCGATATTCAGACAGACAGACAGACATACTTTATTGATCCTGAGGGAAATTGGGTTTCGTTACAGCTGCACCAACCAAGAATAGTGAAGAAATATAGCAATATAAAACCATGAATAATTAAATAATAAGTTAATTATGCCTGGTGGAAATAAGTCCAGGACCAGCCTATTGGCTCAGGGTGTCTGACACTCCGAGGGAGGAGTTGTAAAGTTTGATGGCCACAGGCAGGAATGACTTCCTATGATGCTCAGTGTTACATCTTGGTGGAATGAGTCTCTGGCTGAATGTACTCCTGTGTCTAACCAGTACATTATGGAGTGGATGGGAGACATTGTCCAAGATGGCATGCAACTCGGACAGCATCCTCTTTACAGACACCACCGTCAGAGAGTCCAGTTCCACCCCCACAACATCACTGGCCTTACGAATGAGTTTGTTGATTCTGTTGGTGTCTGCTACCCTCAGCCTGCTGCCCCAGCACACAACAGCAAACGTGATAGCGCTGGCCACCACAGACTCATAGAAGATCCTCAGCATCGTCCGGCAGATGTTAAAGGACCTCAATCTCCTCAGGAAATAGAGACTGCTCTGACCCTTCTTGTAGACAGCCTCAGTGTTCTTTGACCAGACAGTTTATTGTCCGTTCGTATCCCCAGGTATTTGTAATTCCAAGTAGAGCAATGAAATAATAAAAGAATAAATTAAAAACGACACACAACTGAACACTGACAAGCAATCAATCTGCAAAAGAAGACAAACTGCAACTACAAACAAGCAAACAAACAAATAAATAATACAAAGAACATAAGTTGTGGAGTCCTTGAAAACGAGTCTAGTTTGAGGAATCATTTCATGGTTGAGATGACTGAAGTTATGCATACTGGTTCAGAATCCTGATGATTGTAGGGCAGAAATTCCCAACTTTTCTTTTACACCATCGACCCCTACCATTAACCGAGGAGCGCGTGGACCCCAGGTTGGGAACCCTTGTTGTGGGGTTTTAGCTGTTCCTGAACCTGGTGATGTGGGACCCAGGGCTCCTGTATTTCCTTCCAGAAGGCAGCAGCAAGAAGAGAGCATGGCCTAGATGGTCAACTTAATGGCAGTCGATGTATCTTCTCCCTCATAATTTCAATGATAAACTTTTGGTTTACTTAAATTTGAAAAAACTGTGAGTAGTTTCCCATTACTTAGGTCATTAAATACTTACTTCACCTTTGAAAAATGCCACAAGTCCTTGGATATACTTTTTATTAATGAGGTAATTTGAGTGTCCCCTAGGATTTAAATTATTCAGTAGCCTCATTACTTTTAAACCTTAGTTGAAGACCGTACAGCAAGAAAGAGAATTCAGAGTTACCAGAGAGTTACATTTATCAGCCGGTAATGAAGAGAGTTGATTTGTATGCTACCTGTTCTTTATTAAACCCACTTTTATCACTGCTTTCGGAGCAATATGCTTTAAGGAATGTTTGAATCCAATTTTGCAGAGAGGGTTGTTGACGGGGAGAGGAAAGACTAGTGCTGGTTTTTTTCCACTGCCTCCAAGGATAGCACAAAGCATGTTAACAATAAAAATGGCCACTTGCACTCTGCGGCCATTTTATTCGATGTGTTCTTCTGCTGCTATTCAGTGGGTGGTGTGTGTTGAGATGCTCTTCTGCACACCACTGTTGTAACCCATAGTTATAGACCATAGGAGCAGAATTAGCCTATTTGCACCATCGAGTTTGCTCACAATTTCACCATGCCTGATCCAATTTCCCACTCAGACCCTGTCTCCTGTCCTCTCCCCGTATCCCTTCATGCCCTGAGCAATCAAGAATCTTCTGCCTTAAATTACACTCAGACTTCATCTCCACAGCTGCCTGTGGCAAAGAATTCCACAGATTCACCACTCTCTGGGTAACGAAATTCCTCCTCACCTCCATTCTAAAAGGACACCCCTCTATTCTGAGGCTGTGTTCTCTGATCTTAGACTCTCCCATCATAGGAAACATCCTCTCCACATCTACTGCATCAAGGCCTTCCATCATTTGATAGCTTTCAATGAGGTCACCCCTCATTCTTCTGGATTCCAGTGAATACAGGCCCAGAGCCATCAAACATTCTTCTTACGGGAAGCCGTTCAATCCTGGAATCATTTTCATGAACCTCCGTTGAACCCTCTCCAGTTTCAGCACATCCTTTCTAAGATAAGGGGTCCAAAACTGCTCACAGTACTCCAAGTGAGGCCTCACCAGGGCTTTATGAAGTCTTAAAATTACATCCTTGTTCTTACATCTTAGTCCTCTTGAAATGAATGCTAACATTGCATTTGCTTTCCTCACCACCAACTCAAACTACAAAATGAAACTTTAGGAAATCCCTCAGTAGCACTCCCATGTTCCTTTGCGCCTCAGTATTTTGTGTGTTCTCTCCATTTAAAGAAGTGAAAAATAGTCAACCCTTTCATTTCTTCTGCCAAACTGCATGACCATACACTTCCTGACACTGTATTCCGTCTCCATTTCTTTGCCCAATCTGTCTGAGACCTTTTGTAGCCTCTCTACTTCCTCAAAACTATCTGCTCCTCCACCTATCTTTGTTACATCTGTACATTTTGCGATAAAGCCATCAATTTCATCATCCGGATCATTAACGTATAACTAAAAGAATTGGTCCCAACACAGACCCCTGTGGAATACAACTAGTCACTGGCAGCCAGCTTTTACTCCCCCTCTTTGTCCCCCTGCTAATCAGCCACTGTTTTATCCACGCCAGGATCTTCCCTGTAATATCATGGGTTTGTAGCTTGTTAGGCAACCTCATGTGTGGTACCTTGTCAAAGGCCTTCTGAAAATCCAAATACACAACATCAACTGATTCTCTGTTGTTGATCCTTCTTGTTATTTCTTCAAAGAATTCCAACAGGTTGTCAAGCAAGATTTTCCCCTGAAAAAACCATGCTGACTTTGGCTTATTTTATCATGTGCCTCCAAGTACCCTGAGACCTCATCCTTAAATAATCGACTCCAACATCTTCCCAACCACCGAATTCAGACTAAATGGCCTATAGTTTCCTTTCTTCTGCCTTTCTTCCACCTTGAAGAGTGGAGTGACACTTGCAATTTTCCAGTCTTCTGGAACCACTCCAGAATCTAGTATGCTGATACATCTGACTTTAGTTTCACTTTCTCCTTCTCAAAATTCAGAGTGAATTCAATCACTTTTCACTAAGAGTTCTTTTACCTTAAGCTCTCTAATCATTTCACCCAATTTTCACCCAACACCCAGTCCAGAATGGCTGATCCCCCAGTGGGCTCAACCACAAGCTGCTCTAAAAAGCATCTCATTGGCACTCTGGAAATTCCCTCTCCGGTAATCCAGCACAAACTTGATTTTTCCAATCTACCTGCATATTGAAGTCCCCAATGACTATTGTAACATTGCCCTTTTGGCGTGCATTTTCTGTCACCCATTGTAACCTATAGAGCACTTCTTTGCTACTGTTTGGGGGTCTGTATATAGTTCAGTTACTGTCGCCTTCTTGTCAGCTTGAACCAGTCTGGCCATTCTCCTCTGACCTCTCTCATTAACGAGGCGTTTTCACCCACAGAACTGCCGTTCACTGCCATTTTTGTTTCTTCCACCATTTTCTGTAAACTCTAGAGACTGTTGTGTGTAAAAATCCCAGGAGATCAGCAGTTTCTGAGTTACTCAAACCACCCCATCTGGCACCAACAGTCATTCTATAGTCAAAGTCACTTAGATCATATTTCTTCCCCATTCTGATGTTTGGTCTGAACAACAACTGAGCCTCTGGAACACATCTGCATGCTTTTATGCATTGAGTTGCTGCCACATGATTGGCTGATTAGATATCTGCAATAATGAGCAGGTGTAACTAATAAAGTGGCCACTGAGTACATACCTTCAGCACAGTGGTACAGCTCTTGGTAACATACACTTAGGACAAGCGACTGAGAGATTGGTCAGAGATGTTGGATATAAGAAGGGATTTAAAAGAGAGAGTATTGATATTGGTTTATTGGTACTAAGAGACAATGAAAAGCTTGTCTTGTATATTGTTCATACAGATCAGACCATTACATAGTGTATATATCTAATAGAAAAAGAGAGTGAGAGAGAGAAAATATATGTATTTGTATGCTTTTATGATTTATACATATATCTATACATGTATAATACACACATTTAAATACAGCATATATATACACACATATACACAGTATATGTATATATATTATTATATATATTCTTCCTATAATTTATATATTGCACTGTACTGATGCAGAGAGGTTTCATATGTCAGTGATAATAAAACGGATTCTGATTCCGAGTGGGAATTGGGATTGGGGTCAATGTGCCAGGATACGGTGAAAAACTTGCCTCATGTGCAAGTGTTTTTACACGGAGTGGTAGATGCCAGGGAAGTGGTGGAAGTAGGAATGAGGAGGTTTCAGAGGCACGCAGTGGGTCTCATGAACGAGCAGGGAATGGAGGCTGATAAACCATGTGCAGGCAGGTGGGGTTAGTTTGAATTGGCGTAAAGATCGGCCCAGATATTGTGGGATGTAGACTGTCCAGCTTTCTATGGGGGGCATTGGTTGAGTGTGTTTTTGGCGGGGGTGTGCTCGGGGCAGCCTGGGGGTGTCACCATGCTTCCAACAAATCTTCCGGTCTTCCAGTCAAGATGGCACCAGTGAACAATGATTGCTCAGGCAACATCTTTCAGATAGCAAATCTATCCAATGATGTCACTTTTTCTATGCTTTCTGCTTGCACTTTTTACCTTGTTTGTGTGACGGAAACCATTGGAGCCTGTGACGTACAGTTTGGAACTCTATCGAAGGATCCAGAGCTATGCTATGTCCAGAGAGCTGCCTCGTGGAGATCAGAGACAGGGGCCGAGAAGGTCCAGCACAAGTTGACTCATGGAAAAGGTCAGAGACGGGACGCAGGGGTAGTGAATGACTCCATGTCAAAGCAGTGAGGAAGATTGAAGCATCAGGGTGATTGGGGATGGGGTCAGAAATGGCTCCCAACAGAGACGGTCAACAGCCTGATCAGCGCATTCCGACCCTGGTTGGTGGCATTCGGACGTGGGTTGGCTTTAACTCTTTACAGGAGGACTAAGTTTGTGTGGCTGCTCTTCTTGTATGCAGACAAAAAGACGTGTCCCATATTCTGAAATTTATGTGGTTATTCGATTGCACTTTATATTTTTTTGCCTTCCGTTTTTCAGTGTAGTTTTTCTTGTGGATGATTGGCAGCTGTTAATCTTTGTGTATCGAGTGGGTTGGGCGTTTTCTGTTCTCTTTCTGCGAGTGAGAGGGGCTGGGGATTGTTACGCTTGGGGGGGGGGGTCGGTGATTGCAATTGTGGTTGTTTTTGGCAGTGTGGGAGGGGAGATTTGGGGGTCTGTGAATTTTGTTACTTTTCTTTATCGTGCCGGGGGCCAGAGAGTTGATGTCTTTTCTTTCATCAACGCCGATGGTCCGTCTGGAGTCTGGAGTAGACAAATATCAGAGTTGTATTGTGCGCACGTACTCTGACAATAAAATGAACCTTTGTACATTTGAACGTAGCATGTCCACAATTTACCTATCCTAACCAATATGTCCTTGGAATGCAGAGGGAAACTGAAACACCCGGAGGAAACACACGCGGTCGGGAGGTGAACGTACAAACTCCTTACAGACTGCGGTGGGAATTGAACCCTGACTGGGAATGCTGGCATGGTAAAGTGCTAATCTAACCACAACCTCCACTGTGCCACTCATCCCTGCAAGGGCTCTTGGGGCCATTCCGTAACCATACCATATCTAATCAGCAGACTCTTTTCTCCGGATCTCAGCCATACAGCCTTGGTTCTTGTTCCGATTTGTGCCTTGTGGAACATCGGGCAGCAATCTTTCCATTTCTTTAGCATTTGTCTGTTTTATCACGAGGCCAAGTCGCTAGCTCGACACTTAACCCAGCAAGGATGTAGAGAGTGCAAGGGGAGGGCCAGATTCGAATCCGGGATCTCTTGCCCCAAAGTCCGGTGCCGATGTCACTCTACCACCAGCCGGCTTATATAGCCATTGCCTGGTCGATAAAAAATGGAGACACTGGCAGATTTAATGACTAATACAAGTACTTGACTTCACCTTATCCGAATAGCAAACTGTTGGCAAAACGAGACTTCTGGTCTATTCCCTGCAGCGATCGAGCTTCGGTCTGTTCCTGACTGACAACACAATCACATCCTTTTGCAATAAATTAGCTCTAATTATGCTGCCCTGAGACCCATTTCTGTCAAAATTCAGGATTGTTTAATATCATTTCCAGTATACAAGTGTAAGGCAAACAAAATAATTGTTACTCTGGATCCCATACAGCACAAAAACATCCCACAAAAGATAAAGAATACAATAAAAATAATAAAAATACACACAAAAATATAAATAGGTAAGATAGGTTATATACATAGATTGATTGTATGTCCATAAAGGGACGCTAGGTTACTGATAGGAAATAATAAGGTATTGGTGGAGTTAGTGGGTGGAGATGTTGATCAGTCTTACTGCTTGAGGAAAGTAATTGTGTTTGAGTCTGTCAAGTGGGAAGCAGAGAATTCAAAGCACAGAAAAGCAATAACAACTAATCTGTTTCTTCTATTAGCTGCAACCAACCAAAATTCTAATAAAATAACCACTGTATATAGGGTTTAAATAACATCATTTTTCTTTAAGGTAAAACTTAAGCTCACCTGTCTGAGTGATAATTACAGGCAGTTGGTTAATTGTCAACCTACAGCACACAATGTTTGTTAATAAACAAGGCACAGTTGATATCTACACCTAGGAATACAGAGGAGTTTGAAGTCTAGGTGAATGACGTTAACATAATTGATGGTCTGGAGTGTGGATTTGTGATGTGTTTCACATTCAGATTTATTTATCATCTACAGGTTGAGCATACAGTGAAATGTGTCACTTGTGTTAACAACCAGCCTACTCAATCATCGTGGTGGGGTTAGCCACACATTCCAGTCCCAACATAGCACACTCACAATGTAAACACACGAGAGTCTGCAGATGCTGGAAATCCAGAGCAACACACACAAAATGCTGCAGGAGCTCAGCAGGTCAGGCAGCGTCTGTGGAAATGGTTTACTCTGGAAACAGCCAACGTGTTGGGACATTTCAGGCATGACGGAGCCTGGAACATTGACCATTCATTCATTTCTGATACTGAAAATTTAGATGCTGCCTGGCCTGCTGAGTTCCTCCAGCATTTTGTGTGTGATTCTCACAATGTTCCTGGGCTTCGGTGTTTCTATACCAGGCCATGATGCAACCCACGTAGGATTCTCTCCTGAGAGCATCTGTAGAAGCTTGTTTTAGGTGACATGTTGAATCTATGCAAACTTTAGAGAAAGTGGAAGCTCTGTCACTCCTTCCTTGTGATGGCACTTACATGTTGTCCGGGACAGATTCTCTGATATGATAATAGCAAGTAATTTGCCCTCCACATCTAATCCCCTAACGAGAACTGGCTCAGCTTATTCCTCCTGTCATTGATAATCAGCTCCTTGGTCTTGCTGGCATTGAGCGCGGGAGATTCTTGTAGCATTGCTCAGACAGATTTTCAATCTCCCTCTTGTATGCTGATTCATAACTACCTTTCATTCAGCCACCAACAGTGGTATCATCAGCAAACTTAAATACCTCCTTAGCCATACAAGTTATCTGATACAAGCTACGTGCCTGCGATGCAGCTACAGGTAAGTTTTTCATCGCACTGTTGCATACAGGGACTTGTGCAGATTTTGATGTGTAGAAGGCTGACTCAGAGGAAAGATAACAGGGCAACTTAGTTAGAGGACCGGAATTCTTTGAAGAAATAACAAGCAGGGCAAACAAAGGAGAATTGATTGATGTTGTGTACTTGGATTTTCAGAAGGCCTTTGACAAGTTGCCACACACGAAGCTGCTTAACTAGTATTTAGACAAGGGAATTAAATGCAGCATCTCCAAGTTTGCGGATGACACGAAGCTGGGTGGCGGTGTTAGCTGTGAGGAGGATGCTAAGAGGATGCAGGGTGACTTGGATAGGTTAGGTGAGTGGGCAAATTCATGGCAGATGCAATTTAATGTGGATAAATGTGAGGTTATCCACTTTGGTTGCAAGAACAGGAAAACAGATTATTATCTCAACGGTGGCCGATTAGGAAAAGGGGAGGTGCAACGAGACCTGGGTGTCATTGTACACCAGTCATTGAAGGTGGGCATGCAGGTACAGCAGGCGGTGAAAAAGGCAAATGGTATGTTGGCATTCATAGCAAAAGGATTTGAGTACAGGAGCAGGGAGGTTCTACTGCAGTTGTACAAGGCCTTGGTGAGACCGCACCTAGAGTATTGTGTGCAGTTTTGGTTCCCTAATCTGAGGAAAGACATTCTTGGCATAGAGGGAGTACAAAGAAGGTTCACCAGATTGATTCCTGGGATGGCAGGACTTTCATATGAAGAAAGTCTGGATCGACTAGGCTTATACTCACTGGAATTTAGAAGATTGAGGGGGGATCTTATTGAAACGTATAAAATTCTAAAGGGATTGGACAGGCTAGATGCAGGAAGATTGTTTCCGATGTTGGGGAAGTCCAGAACAAAGGGTCACAGTTTAAGGATAAAGGGGAAGCCTTTTAGGACCGAGATGAGGAAAAACGTCTTCACACAGAGAGTGGTGAATCTGTGGAATTCTCTGCCACAGGAACAGTTGAGGCCGGTTCATTGGCTATATTTAAGAGGAAGTTAGATATGGCCCTTGTGGCTAAAGGGATCAGGGGGTATGGAGAGAAAGCAGGTACAGGGTTTTGAGTTGGATGATCAGCCATGGTGGTGAATATAGAATGATGGTGCAGGCTCAAAGGGCCGAATGGCCTACTCCTGCACCTATTTTCTATGTTTCTAGTTCAGAGCCCATGGTATAATTGGTAAAATACTAGCATTAGCTGATTAGCAGGAGGCAAAGAGTGGGAATAAAGGGAGACTTTTCTGGGTAGCTGCCAGTGACTAGTGGTGTTCCACAGGGGTCTGTGCTGGGACCACTTCTTTTTACATTATATGTCAATGACTTGATGATGGAATTGATGGCTTTGTGGCCAAGTTTGCGGACAATACCAAGATAGGTGGAGGGCCAGGTAGTTTTGAGGAGGTAGAGAGGTTACAGAAGGACTTAGATAGATTAGGAGAATGGGTACAGAAGTGGCAGATAGAATACGGTGTTGGGAAATGTACACTTTAGTGGAAGTAATAATAAGGTAGTCTATGTTCTAAATGGAATGAATATTCAAAAAAACTGAGGTATAAAAGAACTTAGGAGTCCTCATGTAGGATCCCCTAAAAGATAATTAGCAGATTGAGTCCGTGGTGAGGAAGGCAAATGCGGTGTTAGAAATCATTTCAAGAGGACTAGAATATGAAAGCAAGGATGTAATGTTGAGGCAGCTTTAGGCCCCTTACCTACGAAAGGATGCACTAATGTTGGAGAGGGTTCAAAGGAGGTTCACTAAAAGGATTCTGGGATTGAAAGGGAAGTCATATGAGGAGTGGTTGATAGCTCTGGGCCTCTTCTCCCTGGAATTCAGAAGAATGAGGGGTGACCTCATTAAAACCTATTGAATATTGAAAGGCCTCAAGAAAGTGGACGTGGAGAGGATGTTTCCTATGGTGGGAGAGTCTAAGACAAGATGACACAGATGACTTAGAATAGAGGGGCATCCTTTGGAACAGAGATGAGGAGGAGGTTCGTCAGTTAGAGAGTGGTGAATCTGTGGAATTCATCAGCCATGATGAAATGGTGGAGCAGACACAAATAGGCCAAATGGCCTAATTCTGCTCCTATATCTTATGGTCTTACAGTTTTATGGACTGGATGCCTAAGCTGGATAATGTTTTATTTTCAATCAGAGTGAGGCTGGGGGATAGCTGAAAATCACTTCAGTGTTTCCTTCCCTAAAGATATTGGTTTGTTCTAAACAGTCTAGTGGCTTTGCACGCACAACATTCCACATAAAGCATTGCAAGAACATATCGTTGCAATATTTTTAAAGGTTACTTCAGACTTCACTGAACGCTGCAGGCAGATGCAACAGAGGAACTGAAGTATTTCTTGGCCAGGCACACATATGTAGGTCATCAGACATAGGAGCAGAATTCGGCCATTCAGCCCATCGAGTCTGCTCTCCATTCTATCACGACTGATTTATTATTCCTCTCAACACCATTCTCCTGTCTTCTCCCCATAACCTTTGACACCCTGACTAATCAAGAGCCCATCAACCTGCATTTTAAATATACCCGATAACTAGGCCGCCACAGCCATATGTGGCAATGAATTTCACAAATTCACCACACTCAGGCCAAAGAAATTCCTCCTCATCTTTCCTAAAGGGACATCATTGTATTCTGAGACTGTGCCCTCTGGTCCAAGACTTCGCACTATTGGAAACATCCTCTGCATGTCCGCTTTATCTAGGCCTTTCAATATTCATTAGGTTTCAATGAACCGGTGTGGATAACTTCATTCACTTTAAATCTGACCTGATTCCAAAATCGATAGCCTCACTTTCAAGGATTCTGCAACTCATGTTCTCAGTTTTATTTATTTTTTTATTTACTCTACTTGTCTTCTTTTACACACTGGTTGTTTGTCAGTTTTTGTTTATGTACAGTTTTTCACAGTTTCTATGTTCTGCTGTGAATGCCTGCAAGAAAATTAATCTCAAAGTAGTATATGGTAATACAAATGTAGCTTGAAAATAAATTTTATTTTGACTTCGATCTCCACTCACTCTTCTAAACTCCAGTGAGTACAAGCCCGGGGTCTTCAAATGCTCCTCGAATGTTAACTCTTTCATTCGCAGGTGCAGAGAATGAAGGGACATGAACCACATACAGGCAAAAGGGAGAAGGTCAATGTCAGAGCCAGGTTTAATATCACTGGCATACGACATGAAATTCGTTGTTATGTGGCAGCAGTACATCGCAATCCTCCAAAAGGACCACCACCCTGTGGTTTAGAGGTTTGCGTGACCCAGAGAGCTACGCTGCCGGGAGCCAGGGCTTTATGCTTCGGGTCTTGGTAGGGTCACCCATGCCAAGGAACCATCCGGCTTCCGGGGTTCAGCTCAGGGTTAACAACCCTAATGGATAAGGCAAAACTGTTACAGAAACAGCAGTGAAGAATCCTTCTGTATCTGAGTGTGACGGTCTCCACCTGGGACTTGCATTACTGACACCAGTGAAAACCGAGAGGAAGCTACTGACACGATGAAGGAAGCCCTGAACACCGCCAGAGATGGAGAACCTTCATTGCTGTCATAAACGCCAGCAGTGTAACGGGCAGTAAAAGTGCATTGCAATATATAATAATAAAAACTGTAGGTTACCTTAAGAAGTGTACTATATATATATATATATATATAAAAAAGTTAAATTAAATAAGAAGTGCAAAAGGAGTAAAAAGTAGTGAGGTAGTGTTCCTGAGTTCAACCCCTGTACAGAGCTCTGATGACAGAGGGGGAGAAGCTGCTCCTGAATTGTTGGGTGTGTGCCTTCAGGCTTCTATAGATGTCATTAATTTCAATGGTTCAGCACAGCATCATGGGCTGAATACCCTGTTTTTGCATTGTACTGTTCTACACTCTGCATCATCTGCTAGAAAGTTTCTCCTCCTCCTCCCCTTAAAGCAGGGGTTCCCTTCCCAACCTGTGGTCCAAGGACCCCTTGGTTAATGGCAGGGGTTCATAGCATAATAAAAGTTGGAAACCCCCGCCTTAAAGAATTCTGAGACTAAGGGGACTAGGGGTTTCTCACTACGCCTCCAGTTCTTGAAGGCTGAGAAACAGTTACAATCTGGAATTTATTGGTTGGCTTTAAGTGAAATACAACATGTCTTTCCACTAATTAATATTTGGGGAACCTTCAGATTACGTTGTCATCAAATCATTTTATGCTAGAATGCATTAATTAACAAAAAGCAGTATCAATTTTCTTTTTGGTTTAAGCTGCCACTGTAAGACTGATGCAATATAAGTGGGGAGCTGCAATCTAGCAGCTAATGGTTAAGGTGCCACAGAAAATTCCTTTCAAGTTGATGTTAAATGACAGCAAATTAGTAATCTCAGTCCAAGAGGTGAAAACTCAAAGTAATACATACAAAACTCTGGAGGAACTCAGCTGGGCAGGCAGCATCTTTGGAAATGAATAAACAGACGATTGTTCCCTCTAAGTGCGTGGCCACTCCTTGTCTGAAATGCCCCCGTGCACACCGTGACTGAAATGCCCCCGTGCACATAGCTGGAATTTTCATTTATGTAATGGTGATAAAGTGCCGTGCAGTTTTCAGGCTATAGAAACATAGAAAACCTACAGCACAATACAGGCCCTTCCTACCACAAAGCTGTGCCAAACATGTCCTTACCTTAGAATTACGTAGGCTTACCCATAGCCCTCTATTTTTCTAAGCTCCATGTACCTATCCAGGAATCTCTTAATAGACCCTATCATTTCTGCCTCCATCACCATTGCTGGCAGCCCATTCCACGCACTTACCACTCTCTGAGTAAAAATACTTAGCCCGACATCTCCTCTGTACCTACTTCTAAGCACCTTAAAACTATGCCCTCTCGTGCTAGCCATTTCAGCCCTGGGAAAAATCCTCTGACTATCCACGTGATCAATGCCTCTCATCATCTTGTACACCTCTCATCTTCTGTCGCTCCAAGGAGAAAAGGCCGAGTTCACTCAACCTATTCTCATAAGGCATTCGCCCCATCCAGGCATCATCCTTGTAAATCTCCTCTGCACCCTTTCTAAGGTTTCCACATCCTTCCTGTAGTGAGGTGACCAGAACTGAGCACTGTACTCCAAGTGGGGTCTGCCAGGGCCCTATATAGCTAAAATATTACCTTTCGGCTCTTAAACTCAATCCCATGATTGATGAAGGCCAATGTACCGTATGCCTTCTTAACCACAGAGTCAATCTGCGCAGCAGCTTTGAGTGCCATGTAAAAATTTTCGGCTCAGAGCTATGGTTGGTTTGCGCAGCTGTAAAAATTCGAGGGAGCATTGGGCTGAGACCTTTCTTCAGGACTGGAAAGCGAGGGGGAAGATGTCAGAACTAAAAGGTGCAGGGGAGGGGAAGGAGGACTAGCTGGAGGGTGATGCTCACAATGCTTGGTAGAACAACACAGAACACAACAAGCAACAAAACAACAACAGCAAAACAAACCCCACCTGGGCACATCGTTCGTTCATTATGTGCCCTGTCATATGATATGGACAATCATAATCTTTCCATGACTATGATTGGTCTTGGCAAATAAGTGATTTCCATTGCCTTCTTCTGGTCAGTGCTTTTACAAGATGGGTGACTCCAGCCATTATCAATACTCTTCGGAGATTGTCTGCCTGGCATCAATGGTCACATAACCAGTACTTGTGATGTGCACCAACATCTCATGCAACCATCTTTCATGTGACCCTGATCAGGGGCTAAGCAGGTGCTACACCTTGCCCAAGGGTGGCCTGCAGGCTAGTGGAGGTTAGGAGCACCTTACACCTCCTTTGGTAGAGACACATTTCCACCCTACCACCCAAACTCAAGCACATCCACAGTCCTTTAACTCTAGGACGGGCCTCCAGCCTGCAGCCTCAAGCACTGCAGATCATAGACGTCAATTTTCCCAGTAGACTAGCTGCGATTCACAGGTTTGGTTCCAGTCAATGGGCCTTGAATTCCAGACTTCGGATCTGACCCTCGGGCCCTGTTCGCTGGCATTGATCCATCTTGTGTGGGAAAACATACACCAGTACAGCACGGAGAGCGGATGTTTGAGGCATTTTCTTGAGATACAATAGAATGAATTTTCCTGCGTTATAAATCTGCCACACTGGCTGGCAAGCCTGTGGATTGACAACTTAAAGTTCTTGTGTCTGAATCGTGTCAGGGAAAATTGTAAATTTGTGCTTAATGTGGAATAACTCCAGAGAAAATAGGAACAGGGAGATTATTGTTCACCGGCCATTGGGTTCACTGCTGTCCTGTAGGAAGACAAGTTGTCGCTTTACCCCTGGCTGAGCTCCTGGGGGGGCCAAAGTTCGAAACTTCCTTATGGAAAATAAGAAATGGCCAGCAAACTCTGCCTTTCTACACCTCTGAATGAAATTCACTCCCCATTTCTCCCCTCACCCCGGTTGAGTATTTAATATTTCAGTGATGTTTGAGTAATATTGTAAATATATTGTTTGATTAAGCATTCTTGTTTGTTTAAATAATTCATTATGAGTTATCTGTATATGAATGGCATATGCCATCACGTCACCATCTCATACATACGTGTCTCAATTAAAGTAGATTTCAAATGTACACGAGTTATCTCCTAGATCTGTGTTTTTATTTCAATTATCTTTATGTTTTGGAGTTACAAAACATAGCAACCGTCTCCGCTCCTGTCTCTTTCACCTCCAGCCTCCTCCTTTTTCCTATGCCTTCTTCCCTCTCTGACCCCATCCTACCCCCTCCTTCCTCACCACCTATTATCAATGCACCATGGAAGCACACTGTCTGCATGCATCATAGCTTAGTGTAGTAACTGCTTTGCCCGTGAGCGCAAGAAATGACCGAGAGTGGGGAACAGAGCTCAGCACATCAGAGGAACCAGCCTCCCCTCCATGGACTGTGTCGACATACTCGCTCCATCAATAAAATATATATATAGGTTGATTAAGTATTTCTTGTGCGTTTAAATAATTCATTACAGGTTATGTGCATAAATCCGTGAATTGCATGCATCATCTTGCTACCTTGTGATACATGCATGCCTCTCAATAAGTAAACACAAAGTTAGACCCATGCTCCCCAACTCCCGTGACTTCCGTTGAATCAGTTTAGTGTCTTGAAGCAACAAAATACAACACCGCCCACCCTGGACATTCGCTCCTCTTCCTTCTCCCATCAGGCAGAAGATATAAAAGCCCGAAAGTTCATGCCACCGGGTTCAAGGACAGTTATCAGACATTTGACCAGATCTCTTCTACAATTAGCTGGACTCTGGACCTCAAAATCTACTTTGTTGTGATCCTGCACCTCCTCACTTACCTGCACTGCACTCCTTTTCAGTAGCTTTTACATTTTATTCTGCGTTGTTATTGATTTACCTTATTCTAGCTCAATGCACCATGTAAAGCTGAGGCTTTATAAGGCATTGGTCAGACCGCACTTAGATTATTGTGAGCATTTTTGAGCCCCTTATCTATGAAAGGGTCTGCTGGCACTGGAGAGGGTCCAGAGGAAGGTCACGAGAGAGATTTTGGGAATGAAAGGGTTAATGCCTGAGGAGCATTTGATGGCTCTGGGCCTGTACTTACTGGAGTTTAGAAAAATGAGGGAGGATCTTATTGAAACCTATTATCGAATACTGAATAGCCAAGATAGAGTGGACGTGGAGAGGATGTTTCCTATAGTGGGAGATGTAAGCCCCAGAATAGAAGGATGCCCCTTTAGAACAAAGATGAGCAGGAAATCCTTTAGCCAGAGGATGGCGAATCTGTGAAATTCTTTGCCACAGATGGATGTGGAGACAAAGTCATTGGGTATATTGAAAGCAGTGGTTGATTAGTCAGGGTGTCAAAGGTTACAGGGAGAAGGCAGGAGAATGGGGTCGAGAGGGATAATAAATCAGCCGTGATGGAATGATCCTGTAAGAAGACCACAACCTCATTGTGGTTTGCCGGCTTGTGTGCCTCAATAACCTGCAGGGCTCCATTGGCTGGGGAAACATGCCAAACAGGTCAAAGGCAGAGGACAGACTAAGAGTGGTCCATCGATGCGGCAGTTTTGGGGCTTTCGGCTCAGGGCTGACAACCCTGACTGGTCAAACAAAATTGTTACGGAAACAGCAATGAAGAATCTGAGTGCGACGGTATTCCTGAGTCTCCACCCGGGATCTGCATGACTGACAGTGGAAACCGAGAGGAAGCTACTGACACGATGAAGGAAGCCCTGAACACCGCCAGAAATATAAGTACTTCATTGTCGCCCTAAACGCCACAGTGTAACAGGCAGTAAATAAGTTGGAATGATGGAGCAGGCTTGATGGGCCAAATGGCCTGATTGGGCTTCATCTGGTCTGATCTATATAAATATTTGATCAAATCATAAGACCATAAGACAAGCTTTCCATTGTATCATAAGCCAATGTCAATATCAAATGACGTATATATGAATCAGAATCAGATTTGTTATCACTGTCTTATCTTGGGTGGTGGGGTGGAGATACGTCTCTACCAAAGGAGGTGTAAGGCGCTCCTTCCCTCTGCTAGCCTGCAGCTCAGCCTCTGCACTCTCCTCTCCATGCCAACCTCCCCCCCACCCCCAACACTGTCCCAGCTCCTTCGATGTTCCTCTAACTCTCCCCGGAAAACCGAGCGACACAGAATTGGGAAGTTCTCTAGCTGTGGCAGGTGATTGATAGCGGCAATGGTATTGAGAAATGACTGACTAATTGCACTGGGCTCAGAAACGCCTCTCACCTGAACCAGAAAGCTGGACACAGCTGGGTCAGTGGCTATTTCCAATTTGACTGCTTGCTGGGGAGATGTTACGCTCCACTGCAGACAATCTCCGCTTGGACCCATTTTCTCTTTGTACTGCAGCACGACGCTTAACAGATTCCACATGTTTAAAAAGGCAATTCTTCGTACCCAAGAGCCTGGCATAGTCTGCATTGAAATAAAATGGCACCACACTGCAAAATTCAAATATCTATACGATTGAAAGAGTGCAGAGAAAATTTACAAATTACCAAAATCTTACAAAAACTTAGCAACCGTCAATCTGAATACCTCCTGTCTCAAGCCTTTAAGCAGAGCGAATTCCAGAGACTCAGCTAACCCAGTTGTAAATGACCACCTCCCTCCCCCCTCCCCAGTTAACCATGTCTCCTCACTTGAGATCTCAATATCCACCCTGTCATGTTCCCTAAACATCCTATGCACTCTGTGGCCACATTATTAGCTACCTCCTTTACCTAATAAAGTGGCCACTGAGTGCATGTTTGTGGTCTTCAGCTGCTGTAGTCCATCCACTTCGAGGTTTGACGTGTTGTGTGTTCAGAGATGCTCTGTTGTAACGTGTAGTTATTTGAGTTACTATTGCCTTGTCAGCTGGAACCAGTCTAACCTCTCTGATGAAGAAGGTGTTTTCACCCACGGAACTGGTATTTTGTTTATTGCATTCTCTGTAAACTTGGGAAGTTACTGACACGATGAAGGAAGACCTGAATGCCTTCTGAGATGGAGGACCTTAAGTGCTGCTCAAAATGCCAGTGACATAGTAGGCAAAAGAGAGAAGATGTGTAAACCCTTGAGGCTGGTGTGTGTGAAAAACTTAGGAGATCCACAGTTTCTGAGATACTCAAACCACCTTGTCATTTATTCCACAATCAAAGTCACTTAGATCACATTTCCTCCCAGTTCTGATGTTTGACCTGAAGAATGACTGAGCCTCTTGATCACATCTGCACGCTTTTATGCATTGAGGTGCTGCCACACAATTGGCTGATTAGATATGAATGAACAATTATATTATGATATTAATGAACAATTGTACAGATGTACCTAATAAAGAGCCCTCTGAATATTTAAGACCATCACCCATTCAAACTTCCAAAGAACACATCTATTCTTTTTAAACTGTTGTTGATAGGCTTGCCCTCTCAACTTAGGATTTTGCCCAGTGAATGTAAAAGTCAAACAGGGGACATATGTAGGTCAGAAGAATAATTGATTTCTCCACATTGCCCTGATTCTCACATTATTGCTTTCTCCTTGATCTTTTCTTTGTTCTCTTAGCTCCTCTTTCTTTGTTCTTGTAATACTTAATCAAATTGCCTAGCAATATGCTTAATGCCTCATCTTTCAAAGCTTCAAAAATTCAAAGTACATTTATTATCAAAGTACATATGCAGTGTGCAATCTTGAGATTCGTCTTCCCGCAGACAAAGAAACACAATGGAACCCTTTTGAAGAAAACATCAAACACCTAATGCACAAAAGAAGAACAAATCATGGAAATGGCAAAAAAAAAACAAGTGAACAGCACAGAATATAAAACATCAAACCACAGAGTGATTGAAGTAGTCTAGGAATGTTCAGTTTAGTTCAGATCAGTTGACTTCCGAAGAACCTTTGGATCACAAAAGCATCAGAATCCAACACTTGCCATTCGTCACTGGAAAAATCAACGGTGGAAGAGGTGAGCAGATTCCAGTTCTGACCAACAACATCTCAGAGAATCTGTCTTGGGCCCAACTCACTAACACAATCATGACAAACGCAAAGCTGTGTCTCTACTTTTTTAGGAGTTTGAAGAGATTAGGTATGTCACCAAAGACTTCTCCAAAATGCGACAGAATCTGTGGTGGAGAACATTCTGACTCATTGCACCACTGCTTGGTATGGAGGCTCCATTGCAGGATCATAGGAGTTCCTCTGGTACATCTCATATTCCGTCTGGGTAGCCTCCAATCTGATGGCATGGATATCGATTTCTTCTTCTGGTAAACGTATTTATCCTCCCCTTTCCCTCTTCTTCTACTCCCCAGTCTGGCCTCTTCTCTCCTGCCAATCACCTCCTCCTGGGTCCCCTCCTCCTTCCTCATCTCCTATCAGATTCCTTCCTCTCCAGCCTTTTACCTTTACCTTCCCTGTCCACCTGGCTTCAATATCATCTTCTAGCTATCCTCCTTCCCCTCCTCCCAATTTTTTGTTCTGGCATCTTTCCCCTCCCTTTTCCAGTCCTGAAGAAGGGTCTCGGTCTGAAACGTTGCCTGCTTATTCATTTCCATAAGCGTTGGCTGACCCGCTGAGTTCCTCCAGCACTGTGTGTGTTGCTTAGGACCATAAGAGGTTTGTAGACTCAGCCAGCTCCACCCCAGGCACAGCCCTCCCCACCATCAAAGACATCTTCAAGAAGGAGGCATCCATCAGTCAGGATTCTCACCATCTGGGCATAATCCTCTTCTCGTTGCTACCATTGGGAAGGAACTACAGGAGCCTGAAGACCCACACTCAACATTTAGGCTCCGCTTCTACCCTCTCTCATCAGATTTCTGAATGGTTCATGAACCCATGAACACTACCTCACTATTCCTCCTTTGCACCATTTAATAATTGATCAATTGATTACAATATATATTAATTTATACAGATTTTTATACTTGCCACTTTACTATTACCACAAAAGAACCAATTTCACAAGATAGTCTCTGTCATCAATAATAGTCTTGATTGTGATTCTGGCTCTTTGAGGGAATTGGCACCATCCCAGGGAAATGAAAGTTGGGAGAAGTGCCAACCTTTCCAGAAACTGGAGCTTTGCTCTGATAATGGATTAAGTTCCAGAATATTGCATTGGTCCTTAAGGTTGCATCACAAGTTTGTCCTCGGATCCCTACTCTATCCCTGTACACTCACAACTGTGTGGTCAGTCTCTGCCTTAACTCCATCTACAAGTTTACAGATGAAAGCACTGTAGAGAGCTGCATCTCAAATAACGATGAGTCAGAGTACAGGAAGGTGATAGATAGCATGGTGACATAGTGTCATGGCAATAACCTTTCTCCCAAAGTCAACAAAACAATAAAGCTGGTCATTGGCTTCAGGAAGGAGAGCAGTGTACACAATACCAGTGGTGTTGGGCTTGACAGCTTCAAGTTCACTCAACTTCATTCGCCCCATCATTGAATTGTCCCCACAACCTATGCACTCACTTTCATGGACTCTTTGTCTCATGTTCTTGATAATTATTGCTTATTTACTTATTATAATTACTTACTTCTTTTTGTATTTACACAGTTTGTTGTCTTTTGCACACCGGTTGAACACCCAAGTTGGTGCAGACTTTCATTGATTCTGTTATCTTTATTACTCCTTTGTGGATTTGTTGAGTATTCCCGCATAACAATACAATAATAATATTTATATACATACATACTTGAATTTAGTAAGCTTATATGCAAAAAGGTAGTGTGCATGGGTTCATTGTCCACTCAGAAATCTGATGGTGGTGGGGAAGAAGATGTTTCTAACGTTCAATGTGCGGCCGATGTGGAGTACGGAACTGGAGGTGATATCTTCAGGAGAGTCATGAAGCAATCCTTTAACAACCGTGTTTTAAAGTATAAACAGGAATTACCTGAAAGCTATACTGGTGTCGTCACATCGGGCTGAGAGTGTAGGCTGGGAGCAACATAGCATTGTATCTGAGAGCAATGCAACGTGCCCTCAATACTGAACCAGAGGGTTTGAGCTGATTTCTGAAGCAAATGGTCCCATCAATATCACACAGCTGGCTATGGGATCTGACTGTGCATGGATCAACTGAAGTGTTTCCCTGTAGAGCATTCATCCAGCTGTGAATTTCAGGACGTCCCAAAAGGGATGGGAAAGACCCTACAGAAATCTAGGTGTCCATTTTGCCCCGTAGAAAACTTCAGTTTTAAAATGCAAAGTCAAACCACTGCAAGGACATAACAGGTAATCTCCATAACAACCAGCCTAATTTAAAAATAAAGGTATGAATCACGCTAACATCATCCTCAAGTATACTACATGTGGAGCATCAGTAACAGGCAGATGCAAAGGGAAGACACACACACTTTCTCTCTCTCTCCCTCTCTCTCTCTCTCTCTCTCTCTCTCTCTCTTCCCCTCTCTCTCTCTCTCTCTCTCTCTCTCTCTCTCTCTCTCTCTCTCTCTCTCTCTCTCTCTCTCTCTCTCTCCCTCCCTCCCTCCCTCTCTCATACCCCCTCTTCCCACCATGGAGGAGATTCTGCAAATGCTGGAAAGCCAGATCAACACACACAAGATACTGGAGGAACTCAGCAGGTCAGGCAGCGTCTATCCAGGGGAACGAATGGCTGATGCTTTGGGCCGGGGCCCTTCATCCAGACTGGAAAGGAAGGGGGTAGAAGCTGGAACAAGAGATTGGGGAGAGAAGAAGGGGTACAAGCTGGCAGGTGATAGGTGAGACCAGGTGAGGAGGACGGTGGGTGGGTGGGGGAGGGTTGTGAAGTGAGAAGCTGGGAGGTGATGGGTGGAAGGGATAAAGGACTGGAGAAGAAGGAATTTGATAGGAAAGGAGAGTAGACCATGGGAGAAAAGGAAGGAGGAGGGAATCCAGAGGGAGGTGAGGAGAAATGAAGAGTTGAGAGTGATCAGAGTAGGGAATGGGTGCACAGAGCTGATTTATAATGGGACTGTGTTTAAAACAAGTGCTGGACAGTACAAGTATTGTTTTGACAGATCAGATGGTGACAAATATCTTTCTCAGATCATCTCTAAACCCTTGCCCTCTACCCTTACCCTCTACCCTTACCTCTCTACCCTTACCCTCTACCCTTACCCTCTACCCTTACTCTCTACCACTAGATGCCTCCATTGTAGATCCGTTACTCCTTGTCTATTCCCTGCTGTCTCTCTAGAAATAGGCAAACTTCTTAGGAAAGGCATTTTGTCTCCCTCTCTTTGTGAGTCCCCTTGTTGAATAATACACTTTGTTTGTTCATCTGCCTATTTTGCAGTATCTTTTTAATTTATTTAGCGATACAGGGTGCAACAAACAGGCCCTTCCAGCCCAACGAGCCACACCACTCAGTAACCCAACTATTTAACATGAGCCTCATTGCAGGACAATTAACCTCTCCTCCAAGAGAACCACAACTTTGGCATAGGATTTAGAGCTTGTGTCCCTCAATGACCCAGGGAGGTATGTTGGCTGAAGTCAGGGCTTTATGCTTTGGCTCTTGGTAGGGTCACCCATGCCAAACAGGTCAAAGGGTAGAGGACAGACCAAGAGTGATCCACTGGTCCACCAGGTTCAGGGGGTCAGCTCAGGGCTGACAACCCTGAGTGGTAAAACTAAATTGTTACGGAAACAGCAATGAAGAATCGGAGTGTGACGGTATTCCCGAGTCTCCACGCAGGACTTGCATGACTGACAGTGAAAACCGAGAGGAAGCCCTGAACACCGCCAGAGACGGAGGACATTCATTGCTGCCCTAAACACCAGGGGCTTAGCAGGAAAAAAAAATAACCTACTAACCAATATACCTTTGGAATGTGGGATGAAACAGGATCACCCAGAGAAAACCCACACTTCCATGTGAGAGGCGCGTACAAACTCCTTACAGAGGAATTCAGAACTCTGGTCTGATGCCCTGAGCTGTAATACTTTGCTAACTGCTTCATTACTGTGACTATGAGAGAGAGAGAGAGAGGGAGGGAGGGAGAGAGAGAGAGAGAGAGAGAGAGAAAGAGAGAGAGAGAGAGAGAGAGAGAGAGAGAGAGAGAGAGAGAGAGAGAGAGAGAGACAAGAGAGTGAGCGAGAGAGAGGGAGGGAGAGAGAGAGAGAGAGCAAGAGAGAGAGAGAGCGAGAAAGAGAGGGGGGGAGAGAGAGAGAGAGAGAGAGGGAGAGAGAGAGAGAGAGCGAGAGAGGGAGTGAGAGAGAGAGCAAGAGAGAGAGAGAGAAAGATAAATGACATTCAGTCATTCCTGTCATGTAGCCAACAGGCCAAGCAATTTATGCACAACAGGATCCCACTAATAGAAGTGTGATAATGACAAATAATTTGTTTATATAATTATGTTAGTCATAACTTACAATTTTTGTCAGAACACCTGTGAGCCTCCCATGGTATTCTAGGCTGAACAGTGGGCTCCTGCACAATTATCCAGACAATGAAGCCTTCAGTACTCGTTGCTCTGCCGGGAACAAGCCTTGATTTCTGTACTCTAGCCTCTGGAGTGAGATTTAAATGCCTGAATCAAAAGTGATCATGTTATAAGCTCAGCCACACTGGAGAGCTAGACCCGAAGACTAAACGCCCTACAGAATTTAGAATGAACGAGCACAGGGAAAGGCCCTTCAGCCCCACTATGTCTGTGCTGACTGTGAAGGCAGTTTAAACAAACCCATCTGCCTGCATATGATCTATATCTCTCCATTCCCTGCCTGCTCACCTGATTCTCTAAATGTTTCTTTGTTGCTGTTGACTTGTTGTGCAGGCTCCCTATCCGCAAATTCAGAAGAAGGTTCCAAGTCCAATCCAATATGCGTATCCTCACTACAGAGAGGGTACACTGTATTCACCTACACTTCAAGGACCAGCTTACTTCTCTGTCTAGTTTCTGTTGAGAAGTGAAGCTGCCAATACCCTCTGCTTGTAGCTAATACTTTTTGATCTAGGCAGCGTCCTGGCAAACCTCTTTTTCACTAGCAACCTTGGTTGGGACAAAGTAGTTCTCACAGAAGGTCTCAGATCCTCTGGGACAGTGGTGCAAAAGCTTAGCTGTAGTCGCCTGGTTTAATGCAGGCCAGTTAACATAGCCCCATTGTCTTGCATTTTACTAATGCAGTGAAGAAGATTTCATGGGTCACGTCACTTTGCAGACCACCTCTTAGCAGCCAACCCCTTACTGTGGGCAAGCAGCCTATGATCTGTAACGCTGTTTGCAAAGCTGCGCTTTTAACTTCTGCTGTGGTTGTCTGATGTGTCTGGTTCTCCTGATGTGGCCTTCTCTATGTTGGTGAGACCTGTTATGAATTGGGGGACCACTTCATTGAGCACCCCCACTCCATCCTCCAAAAGTGGAACTTGGCAGTGGCCTAACATTTTAACTCCAATTCCCATGCCCGTTCTGACATGTCGGTCCGAGGCCCCTTCTCGTGCCGAGATGAGGCCACCCTCAGGGTGGAGGAGCAACACCTTATATTCTGTTTGGGTAGCCTCCAACCTGATGGCATGAATGTTGATTTTGCTTCCAGATAAGAACGATTCTCGTTCCACCCCCCAACTTTTCCTGCTCTGGACTTATACCTCTTCTCTCCTGCCTGTCACTTCCCCCACGTCCCTTGTTCCTTCCCTTTCTCCTATTGTCCACTCTCATCTCCTTTTAGATTCCTTCCTCTCCAATCCGTTACCTTTCCTCCAGCTAGCCTCCTCCCCTTCCCCCACCTTTTTATTCTGGCATCTTCCCCTTCCTTTCCAAGCCTGAAGAAGGGTCTCAGCACGAAACATTGACTGTTTATTCACTTCCCTTGATGCTGCCTGACCTACTGAATTTCTCCGGCATCTTGTGCATGCTGCTTTTAACTTCAGGCTCATTATTGCTTGCAATTTAAATTAAAAACTGAAGATTGGTTCTTGCTTATAACAGGAAGCTGAATAGGAAATATTTGTTGGAAGTTTAACTTTGTCACAAACAACTCTGACCCTTTTGAAAGTGATGCACCATCAATAACTCACTCTGAGACGTAAAGGCGAGATATCGGCTTTTATTGACTGGAAGAAGGAACAAGCAGTGAGTGACCACCATACTACATCCTGGAGACTGAGAGGCCGGGCTCAGGCCTTGATCGCCTTTATACTGGGGTCGGTGGGAGGAGCCACAGGAGCAGTCAGCAGGGGGCGTGTCCGGACAGGTATATGTAGTTCACCACAGAAAGGTCATGCTGCTGTGTTAGAAAGCTGATGTTCGTATTAAGCCTCTCGAGGCCCCAGAAAGTGAATATCCCTCACATCATCCCCCATGGCAGTGTGTTTTTTCACTCTCTGTAAAACAAAAAAACTTACCCCATATCTCTCCCTTGAACTACCCCCCACCCCATCATCATTATGTGCTGTGACAGAAGCAATCACGATATTCCATCGGTCTCAGCCTGAAGCGTTGACTGTGCTTCTTCCTGTGGATGCTGCCTGGCTTGCTGCGTCCTGCTGGCATTTTGTGTGTGTTGCTTGATCTTCCATCTATCTTTAACCCGATGAGGAAGATTGCCTTCACACTATTCTTACTTTTTTCTCTGTCCATGACCATGATTGTTCTTGGCAAAGCTGTCCACAGAAGTGGTTTGCCAATGCCTTCTTCTGGGCAGTGTCCCCTGCCAACTTTCACCTTACCTTAAACATCTGCCTTCTGGCATTTGCCCTTTCCATCCTGGCAGGAACACTGGTTCGCTATTCTTCGTTTGCACTCTTTACCTATTGTAACTTTTATGTCACGGCTGTGTAGGGCAGGAGGGAAGAACAGGCTTGTTTTGCTGTTGTTATTCAGTTGTTTGTTGTGTTCTGTGTTGTCCTGCCAAGCATAGTGAACACGTGATGGTACTGGAATGTGCGGTGACAACTCAGAAAGTGTGTAGCCCGGGTGGTTGATGGTTGGATTGAGCTGTTCTCCAGTCTCGGCAATCCGCTTGCAGATGTTTTGTCACCATACCAGGAGAAAACAGTGAGCTGTTCATTTGTGGTGTATCCTGCAAATGCTAGGCTTTTATATGCTTATCATTACAGAAGCTCAAACATGACGGAGGAAGGGGGTCTCATTGCTCACTGGTTGCATGGCAAACTCTGTGCATCGTGGTCCGGAATTTTGCCTGCATTGGCTCAGAAATAGCACCAAGGGCTGTGTGTTTGTTTATAGAACTGTCCACGGAAAACTACGCTTCTAGGAGTTCTCTTGCATGACGTGCCACACTGATGCCCAGGTGAATCTGTGCCCCTCTTGATCTTCATGGGTGGAGAGCAGAGAGAGTGGTGACACTTGCTGGCTGCCCTCAGCAAATCCCAAGGTTGTGTTGGTTGGTTAGTTGGAGCTTTATTGTTATCATTGCTGTGAACAACAAGATCTCAGTCCTTCTCCATTCAGTGCAAAACAGCATCCTGGGAATTCAATGACTAAAAACACAATGACTAAATTTAAAATAATGCCTGAGTTGCTTAGAATGATATCTAAATTACAACTGAATTAAAGACAAACCATTCCAAAATCAAGAGAAACAGTGGCTGCCCTATTTAAGTGTTACATGTGCCAATATTATAGAATATAATGATTAAGTATAAAATAGCATCAAGAGTTATGCTCATGCATTGCACTTAGAGATTGTCCATAGTGCCGTTGGACTATGGGTAGGTAGGACTGTTCAGCCCCAGAGAAAACAGTTGTTTTTCACTCTGGATGTCTGTGCAGAGTTTTTCTGTATCTCCTACTAGTTGGTAGGTGATTGAACAGGCGATTATTGGGATGGGATAAGTCCATCACGATTTAGCAAGCCTGCCATAGACATCGTGAGTGGTAGATGGTGTCTATGTCTGCCAGTTGTGTCCCATTGATGTTCGCGGTCATTCTGATCACTTGCTGAAGTGCCTTTTGGTCGATCTTGTTGCAGCTAGTGTACCGTATGTTAGAGCTTCGAATGTGAGCCATCCAGTGAAGGGAGTGTTTTCACATTGTGTTACTGAGACCGGTGTGAGCTGGGTCTCTTGTTCGGCGGGAGCTGAAAGGAGAAGATGTCGGAGAGAAGAGGTTGTAGGACTCGACCCGGAGAGGGGTCATGATTTGACGAAGGCTGGGGAGATCAAAGGAGGATCGGTGAAGGAGAAACCGTGAGCTCCAACCGGTGCACGTTAGACTGTTTCATTAAAATGGGCCCTTTTCTTTCTTTCTTTACTACCCCTTTAGTCAAATTAAGAATTATAAAGCTAAACCGTTTAATTGCATGCAGCGTACTGTCTGTTATTTTGTGGTACTTATTTGTAACAGAGTGACACATCACGCAGCATCCACACAAATGGGGATTCGAGGTGGGCCTGCACCTCAATCTCACACGTTTGGCGGGTCCGGAGATTGCCTTCCCTCGACTCACGCAGCCAACAGAGACAGGGCATTTCATGCATGTGGTAAGTAAATGTGAATCTGAATGGCTTGCTCCGAACTGCTGCCAGAAAGCAGCAATTTAAAAAAAATCAGCTCCTATCAAGGTGAACGCTGGACTAAAGTCCATGTGTACACATCCACTACCCCAGCCTCATCAATCATCTTGTCACCTCCTCAAAACGTTTTGCAAGATATAAACTACTAAACCTCTTCGACACCTCTCGAAGAGCCGTGCTGGCTATTTCTAAAAGTCTATGTATTATTTTCCAAATGCGAGGAGATCCTGTCCCTAAGAAACTTCTCCAATAATTAGCTTTATTTGTTACACATATGTCAGAACATACAGTGAAATGAATCAAATCAAAACAAGCGAGTATTGTGTTGTGGGCAGCCCGCTGGCGTTGTCAACGTACCATGCCCGCAACTCACTAGCCCTAACCCGGAATGTGAGAGGGAACCAGAGCACAGAAACTCCTTCCAGATAGGGGTGGGAATTGAACTCTGGTCACCGAAGATGTAAAGCATTACACTAACCACTACGCTACTGAACCATATTCAATCACTGATGGCCTCCTCTACGGTCAAGATGAAGCCACACTCAGGTTGGAGGAACAACACCTTATATACCGGCTGGGTAGCCTCCAACCTGATGGCATGAACATTGACTTCTCTAACTTCCATTAATGCCCCTCCCCTTCTTACCCCATCCCTGACATATTTAGTTTTTTTTCTTTTTCTCTGCCCATCACTCTGCCTGTTCTCCATCTCCCTCTGGTGCTCCCCTCCCCCTTTCTTTCTCCCTAGGCCTCTCATCCCATGATCCTTTCCCTTCTTCAGCTCTGTATCACTTTTGCCAATCAGCTGTCTGGCTCTCAGCTTCACCCCTCCCCCTCCGGTCTTCTCCTATCATTTCACATTTTTCCCTCCCCCTTCTACTTTCAAATCTCTTACTATCTTTCCTTTCAGTCAGTCCTGACGAAGGGTCTCGGCCCGAAACGTCGACAGTGCTTCTCCCTATAGATGCCGCCTGGCCTGCTGTGTTCCACCAGCATTTTGTGTGTGTTGCTTCAATCACTGATGTCAGGCTCACCCACCTATAATTTGCTGGGCTGCTGCAGTTCCCTTCTGAAACAAAGGAACAACATTTAACATTCTCCAGTCCTCTAAGCAACTGCCTGTGGCTAAAAAGGATACCAAGACCTCCTTAAAGGACAAGCAGATGGAGACAAGGAGGTGGAAAATCTGTGGATAATTTGTGAATAAGTCTAGCATTATTATGCATCCCTAAAGACACTTCACTCTTGAAAAGATGGTGCTGAGGTGTCTCTGAGGTAGTTTTGGTGAGGGTGTCCTACAGAGACGTAGAAGAGGACTTAGACTCAATGACGGCGATATATTTCCATATAGCCTAGCAGTTAGTACAATGCTTTACAGTACCAGCAACATGGGTTCTATTCCGAGCACTATCTTTAAGAAGAATGTTCATTCTCCCCGTGACCGTGTGGGTTTGCTCTGGATGCTCCGGTTTCCACCCAAATTTCAAAGTTGTATCAGCTGATAGGCTGATTGGTCATTGTAAATTGTCCTGTGATGAGGCTAGGGTTGAATCAGGGATTGCTGGTCGGCGTGGTTCGAAGGACTGAAAGTGTTTGTTCCACCCTGTATCTCAATAAATAAAATAAGTGAATGAATGAATAGATAGATAGATAAGTAAACAAAATAAAAACAAACTCTTGATCCCTCAGTCTACTTTATCATGGCCCATGCACCTTATTGTCTCCCTGCTCTGCACTTTCTCTGTAACCATAATACTATACTTTACATTTGATTATTGATCCCTTTTGTTCTACCTTGTTGCTCTCATGGATAGAATGATCTGTCTGGATGGCACACCGACAAAAACTTTTCATTGTATATCAGGATCAGAATCAGGTTTACTATCACTGACATATGTCATGAAATTTGTTGCTTTGTGGCAGCAGTATAGTGCAAGACAAAAAAATGACCATAAGTTACAATCAGAAATGTGACAAATAAATAAATAAGCAGTTCCAAAAGAGAGTAGAATAGTAAAGTAGTGTTCATGGGTTCAGAAGTCTGATCATGGAGTGGTAGAGACCATAGAACCATAGGACACTACAGCACCGTACAAGCCCTTCAGCCTTCCATGCTGTGCCGACCCATGTAATCCTTAAAAAAGGTACTAAACCCACACTACCCCATAACCCTCCATTTTTCTTTCATCCATGTGCCTGTCCAAGAGGCTCTTAAATACCCCTAATGTTTTAGCCTCCACCACCAACCTTGGCAAATCATTCCAGGCACTCACAACCCACTGTGTAAAAAACTTACCCCTGATGTCTCCCTTAAACTTCCCTCCCTTAATTTTGTGCATATGCCCTCTGGTGTTTGCTATTGGTGCGCTGGGAAACGGGTACTGAATATCCACCCTATCTATGCCTCTCATAATCTTGTAGACCTCTATCAAGTTCCCTCTCATTCTTCTACGCTCCAAAGAGAAAAGTCCCAGCTCTGTTAAACTTGCTTCATATGACTTGTTCTCCAAACCAGGCAACATCCTGGTAAACCCTCTCCATAGCTTCCACATCCTTCCTATAATGAGGTGACCAGAATTGTACACAATACTCTAAGTGCGGTCTCACCAGAGATTTGTAGAGTTGCAACATGACCTCTCTACTCTTGAACTCAATCCCCCTGTTAATGAAGCCTAGCATCCCATAGGCCTTCTTAACTACCCTATCAACCTGTGCAGCGACCTTGAGGGATGTGTGGATTTGAACCCCAAGGTCCCTTTGTTCATCCACACTCTTAAGTAACTGACCATTAATCCTGTACTCAGTCTTCTGGTTTGTCCTTCCGAAATGCATCACCTCACACTTGTCCAGATTGAACTCCATCTGCCATTTTTCTGCCCAACTCTGCAAACTGTTCCTAAAATGTTGAATGTGTGTCTTCAGGCTGCTGTACCTTCTCTCTGATGGTAGCAATGAGAAGAGGGCATGTCCTGGGTGGTGATGGACTTTAATGGTGGATGCTGTCTTCTTGAGCCATTATAATTTTAAGGTGTCCTTGATGCTGGGGAGGCTAGTGATTAAGATGGCTGACTTTATAGCCCTCTGCAGCTTTTCCAATCTTGTGCACCAGATGGTGATCAACCAGTTAGAATGCTCTCCATTGTACATAAGACCATAAGATATAGGAGCAGAATTAGATCATTTGGCCCATTGAGTCTGCTCCACCATTTCACCATGGCAGATCCATTTCCCTCTCAGCCCCAAACCCCTGACCTCTCCCCACAACCCATAGCATCTGTAGAAGTTTGCTAGATTCTTTGGTAACATACTGAATCTCCTCAAACTCCTCAGGAAATAAAGCTGCTGCCGTGCCTTCTTCAGAATTGGATCAATATGTTGCCTCATGATAGATGATGACATTCAGAATCTGAAAGCTGATCACCCTTTCCACTGCTGACAGCTCCCCACCCCGCTCTCTCTTTGTGAAGTCCACATTTAACTCTTTATAATGTTGAGTGCAAGGTTGTTGTGACGCCATTCAACCAGCTGATCTGCCTGTGGTCTCTCGATGAGGAAGTCAAGGATCCATTTGCAGGGAGGATGGGTACAGAGGCCCAGGTTTTGAAGCTTGAGGACTAGTATTGAGGGGATGATTGTGTTCAGATCAGTACGTTCAATGGTCCATTAACTATCAGTATACAACCTGAAATTTGTAGTCTACATAAACATCAAAAAACCAGAAGAAAAACCCTAAAGGATGGGTGACAGGGAAGTGTTAGAAACCCAAAGCCCCTCCCCACGCACAAGCAGCAGAGAAGAATCAACCCTGTCCCCATTTGTTCCAACAGAAAGCATCAGCTCCCCCTCCCCACCACCCACCATGCCAGCAATGGCAAAGCCCTCAAAGAGACCGTGTGTGACAGAAATGAACCAATTAATTTGTGCAGCTTGGAGGGGAACCTGCAGGTGACGGCGTTCCCCGGTCAGCAGAGTAGAGTAAAGACGAGACTGCCCTTTTCAGAGACAGCTCTTAATCCCTGAGTCTCACCATTTGCAAGTGTGAACAGCAGGTGACAAAGCAAAAAACAGAGTTGAGTTCTCTTGGCAAAGAGTCAGCCTCTAACCTTCAGAGGTCATGCTGCCCTGCTCAGTGTAACAGGACTCCTGTGAACAGGCGAGGTGCTGAACCGGAGAAGGTAAGTGACGCAGATGGCAGAGCTGCTGCCTCACAGTGCCAGGGACCCCGGTTTGATCCCAGTCTCCGATGCTGCCTTTGACCAACTACTGATTCTTCTGGGTGCGCTGGTTTCCTCCCATATCTCACTGATGGTGGGTTATCCGGCCCTGGGGCGTGGGTGAGTGATGGAATCTAGGAGGAGCTGGTGGGAATATGGAGTGAATAAAAAATGCAGGACTAGTGTAAATGGTTTGGTATAGACTCAATGGCCTGAAGTGCCTGAATCTATGACTTTAAGAGGAACAGCACAATCATTTATCCAAAGATTGAGATTGGTTATGATAATTTTTCCTCCTGTGGGATCTTGCAGTGTAGATATCTGATGCTTTGTTTCCTGGCAACACAAAAGTGACCACAGAACAAACATTACTGAGTTGTCTGTGCAGCCAGTGGGACTCTTGTGTTTCATTAAAGGAAGGAAGACAGCATCTGATAACTGAACATAAGTTTGTTCTTTCCCTCAAGACAACCCAAGGTCCAGATGTCCAGCGTATCTCCGTTCTGCCTGCCCAGCTCTTCCCTTGAGAAACATGGCGACCTTCTGTTCAATCACACGTTGCCAACCTGCAAGTTCACCCCAATGCTTCTCTGTGAACTGAGTCACATCTCAGGATGAGAGAGAGGCTGATGATCCAGAGGACAACATGGTTGCCTCAGCAACAATCCCAAAATGTTCAGAAAGGGCAAATGTTCAGAGACTCCAAATCAGACTCCAGCTCCTCAGCAGTTCATCCAACTAACTCACCTTATTTATAAGTGCAATATGTCAGACTGAGAAGATTATAGAAGCTGATTTACAGTTTAAAATACCATTTATCTGAAGCCTGAAGGCCTGAAGGCCTAAAGGCCTATTCTGGAGTTGGAGGACTTTCTGTGTATGTGGGTGGGAGAGAGGAAAGGGGCTTGTTGTTGTTTTATTGCTTAGAGACTTGGAGCAAGGAAAAACAGGCCCTTCAGCCCATCTAGTCCATGCCAAACTATTATTCTGCCTCATCCTCGTCCCACTAAGTAAAGTCATGGATGGTTGTGACCAAGACTGCTTTCTCCACTTTGACGTTTTTGCACTACAATGGAGTATTTTCTTTTGTTCTAATTGTGTTTTCTTGTCAACATCTCAGTCCAATGGAGGTTTTAAGGAATATCCTGACTGAGGAGAGTGAGATGAAGAGATATAGGCAAAGAACTCTGAAGCTGTAAACATACATTTGAAGGCATGTCTGTCAGTGGTGGGTAAGGAAAACCAAGGCTATACAATTAGAATTGGAAGGGATGAGGGAATGGAAAAAAAATAGTCAGTTACTGTAAGACTATAAGATATTGGAGAAGAATTAGGCCATTCTCCCCATTGAGTCTGCTCCGCTATTTCATCATGGCTGATCCATTCCTTTCTCAGCCCCAGGTTCCTTCCCTCTCTCTGTAACCTGTCATGCCTTGACTAATCAAGAACATCTGCCTTAAATATACCCAATGACTTCGCCTCCACAGCTGTCTGTGGCAATGAATTCCACAGTGACCTTCCCTTCTCACTAATAGATAGTTATGTGAACTGAAAATAACCATCATTCCTGACTGCGATCATACGATTCCATCATAGCCTTCCTTCCTGACTGTGATCTTGTTGGGAGATTTTCAGTCACAGCGGGATTTCATGATGCCCTTGTATTCAAAGAGCCTTGCTCAGCAGAGCCAGCACTGAGCCAGGTACATCTTGTCCCAAAGTGAAGATCAGCTCCCGTGCTCGGAGAGAGAGAGAGAGGACAGCTGGTGTTGTGTGATTGTCACCCAAGACAACCCTGATTTACATCCCAGGAGGACCAGAGTTTGGACTATCGCAGGATTCCTGGCTTCCACTGAATGTCTCACTGTGTGTGTGGTTCTGAGGGTAATTTTAGGAAGAATTGTCCCACAGTTAGGATGATAGGAATGAAAAGTCTTCATCGACACGGACATAAACAGGGAAGAAGTTGTTGTCGAAGGCCCATAAGACCAGGAGACAGAGGAGCAGTGTCAAACTATTTGGCCCAGTAAGTCTGCTCATGGTTGATTTATTATTGCTCTCCATGTCCAAAAGTAGCAACAAGCCCGTCCTGCTCAATTACATGCACGTGACCGATTACGCTTTTAGCACGTGGGAGGAAACTGGAGCACTCCGAGGAAAGCCAGGTGGTCATGGGGAGAGCGTACAAACTCCTTTCAGACAGTGGCAGGAATCAAACCCAGATTGCTGGTGTTGTAATAGCATAATGCTACTGTAATGTCTCAATATGGTAAGTAATATAGCCAAAGGGTTATAGAGCCACGTGGCAAGGAGGCAGGCCCTTTGGCCCAATTCATTGGTGCTGACTGAATTGCCTCTCTATGCTTGTCCCATTTGCTGCACTTGGCCCAAATCCCTCAAAACCCATCCTATCCATGTACTTGTCCAAATGTCTTTTAAATGCTCTGATGAAGGGTCTTGGCCCCAAATGTTGAACGTTTATTCCTCTCCGTCGGTGCTGCCTGACTGTCTCAAAAGGAGGAGGCTTGGGCATAGGGCTGGGAGACCCATCCCTTAAAAATACAAAACTACAGAAGCTCTAAACACGCCATCCCTGGAAGAGGACGGACCTTCGCCTTGAAGACGTTTGAAGTCGTGTGGTGAAAGGCGAAGACACAGGACCGATCGGCCTCTAGCCCAGGTCAGAGGGCTCTGGCAAGCTGTCTATCGGGGGCATATGCCCCAGTGGGGGTGATGGGCTTAAGAAGAAGATACAGCCTGCCCGGCCTGCTGAGCTCCTCCAGCATTCTGTGTTTGTTTTTCTGGGTTTCCGGCATCTGTAGAATCTGTTGATATTGTCCTTGCCTCTAATACTTCCTCTGGCAGCCTTGTCCACCTTCTTTTTTTGTAATTTATTTTTTATTGAAATTCAGCATCATACAAAGATTTCCATAAGATGTATTTCAGATACATTTCATATATTCATGTTTGCCACAAATCTCCACATAGTATTTATCTGAGGTATACACTTACAGCGAAGAAAGAAAAAAAAAGAACAAACAAAATGAAAACAATGTACAAGTAGGGAGTGAGTTTTTACAACATATTCATTGATTTGTGAGAATAAAATCAGGCCTATGAGGTGTTATGTAGTTAATCCATTTTTCCCAGTATGAATCAAATTGTTCCAATTTATGATTGACAGATGCTGTCATCTTCTCCATTTTGTAAATGTCCTTTGTAATTTCCATCCATGCGTTTAAGCTTGGGTTGTCTTGTGATAACCATTTCCTGGTAAGAGTCTTTTTACCAGCCACCAGCAATATATTCATTAAATATTTATCTCTTTTCAACCATCCTTGAGGTATATATCCAAAATGTATGCTCTTACTTTCTAAAGGTATTTCACATTTAAAGATATCTTGTAGGGCATTGTGTATCCCCCTCCAATAGTCTTTGATAACAGGGCAATCCCAGAAAGTATGATAATGGTTTGCATTTTGATTTCCACAATTTCTCCAGCAAGCAGGGAGGTTACTATCATAATGGGATGTCTGAGAGGGTGTAATAAAATATCAGGTTTTTCTACCCAATATTCACCACCTTCTGTGTCAGAATCAGGTTTAATATCACCATGAAATTTGCTATGTGACAGCAGTACATTGGAATGCATAGCAATAAGAATTGTAACTTTCAGTAAAAATTATATATATAGTAAAAATTTAAATTAAGTAAGTAGTACAAAACGACAATACCTAAGTATTGAGGTTGTGTTCAATGTTCACTCAGAAATCTGATGGCAGAGGGCAAGACGCTCTTCTTGAATCGTTGAGTGCGTGTATTCAGGCTCCTGTACCTTCCCAGTGGCCTCTCAGACTTGCAGACCCAGGCTTCTGGTCATCAAGCCTCGACTTTCAGACTTCTGATCATAGTTTGGGCTTTGAGCTTCAGTATACAGGGAAAGACATAAATGTTACCCTGGATCCCTCTGTCCTATAGGATTATCCTGGCCTCTGCTATTCCTGGTGTAAACAACGTGCATGCCGGGATAGCTAAGCCACCGCTTTCTTGACCATCAGATGCTGAGTTGCTTCTGCATAACAGCAGCAACCAACACTCATGCTCACACAATGCTCTCTGTTGGTTCCCAGCCACTGAGCCGAGCCCAGTGGCTTCTCACTGTGTGTGTCATGGACCAGCTTTGAATCAAACAGTAAGACATCTTTATAACTACCAGGGATAATGCTCCGGATATTGTATAGAAACACCCCATTTCATAAATTACCACATTCTTATATGTTAGCAGGAGCCTAGCCCTGTGTGTTTATGAGCGTGTGGGGCGGGGGGGGGGGGGGGAGAGAGAGAGAGATCCTTTGTGTGTGAGTGAGAGGGAGAAAGGGATTGGTTGAGGGAGGGAGAGAGAGAGAGAGCACCCAAGTTTATTGTGTTTGTATGTTTGAGAGAAACACAGCTGGTGAAAACATGTGAGAGGGAATGTGTGTGTGTGTGTGTGTGTGTGTGTGTGTGTGTGTGTGTGTGTGTGTGTGTGTGTTTGTGCGTGTGTGTGTGTGTGTGTGTGTGTGTGTGTTTGTGCGTGTGTGTGAGTGTGTATGTATGTGGTGCATGTTTGTGTATGTGTAAGAGAAGGTCACAGAGAGAGAGAAAGAGAAAGGGTGAGGGAGAGGGAATGAAGGGGGAGAGAGTGAGAGAGAGAGAGAGAGAGAGAGAGAGAGGGAAAGGGAATGAAGGGGGAGAGAGTGAGAGAGAGAGAGAGAGAGAGAGAGAGAGAGTTAATGAAGAGATCTCTGTATTCCTCTCTGGTTGGGATGAATCACTGTACCCTAACAACCGGGGGCAGGCCTGGTGGGGGTGGATTCTTGCACATAGAGAGGTAATTGGACTCTTTGCTGACCACATGCCATTCCGCCTGGTCATGTGATGCTGGCTTTCCTCCAGATGTGGTTTCCACAGGCAAACATTCCAAATTCCGGCACAGAAGATGTGTCATGGAAACGTAACCATGATTATGTGGTCTGCCCCAGCAACTGGAAAACAAATTTTTTACTGTGCAAGTTTTTGTATGGTTTGACAGTGACCCAATCAAAATATAATCCATAGTGGCCCTTCAAAGCCTTGACGTAAATAGGAATCACACTAAGTTCTTTGTACTGTAAACTGGTTGGACGAAACTTTCTGCTCCACCTCCAATCACTCCCACGCTCTTTCCGGGTACAAATCCTCGGCTGCAATCTGGTCAAGACTTCCTGCCCTTGGAGGACCTGAAGCAGCCAACAAGAGGGGGCAGGATAAAGCAGGGTCAGTGTAGGATTAGTGTGAAATGGCTGCTTGATGGTCAGCATACACTTGATGGGCTGAAGGTCCTGTTTCTACACTGTTTGAATGTAGAAAGTCAAAGTCAAAGTTGAGTTTATTGTCATAGGTACAAGTTATTGTACTCACAGGTTATAGGGAAAGTTTCAATAGGTTGGACTTCATTCCTTGGGGTGTAGGAGAATGAGGGGAGATTTGATAGAGGTATACAAAATTTTGAGGGGTATAAATAGGATAAATGCAAGCAGGCTATTTCCACTGAGGTTGGATGAGACTAGAACTAGAGGTCATGGGTTAAGGGTGAAAGGTGAAATGTTTAAGGGGACATGAGGGTGGAGAGAGTGTGGAATGAGCTGCCAGGTTAAGTGTGGATGTGGGATCGAGTTCAACTTTTAAGAGAAGTTTGGAGAGGTACATGGATGGGGAGGGTATGGAGTGCTATGGTCCAGTTGCAGGTCGATGGGAGTAGGCAGAATAATAACTTGGCACAGACTAGATGGGCTGAAGGGCCTGTTTCTGAGCTGTGGTGTTCTATGACTGTATAACTCTGTGACTCAAAGTACAATGAACTTGTAGTAGTTTCACTGGCACAGATACATTCACAAGAATACCATAAGTTAAATAGGTGCTTCCGTTTCCACTTGCTTTCTGAAGATGTACGGGTTAAGGTTCGCAACTACTGGGCATGCTATGTTGGCACCAGAAGCCCGGGCTGCCCCCGGTGCAATCCTTGACACAAACTGATGCACTTCACTGTATGTTTCAATGTTCTGGTGGTATATGTGAGAAACAAAGCTAATCTTTACCGTCAGTCTGTAATTCTAGTTGCCCGCTTACAGGAAGAACATGGAGACTGTGGAAGGGGCGCAGAAGAGGTTTACCAGGGGTCTACCTTGATTAGAGAGTACAGGCTATGATGAGAGATTGGGCAAACTCTCGATGTTTGCTGTGGAGTATTAGATCTGAGAGGAGACCTATTGGAAAATCTATAAAATTCTGAGAGGCATAGATAGGATAGACAGTCAGAATTTTTTTCCTGAGGTAGAGAAGTCAATTACTAGAGTGATCTCATTGAAACCTATCGAATATTGAAAAGATTGGATAGAGTGGATGTGGAGAGGATGTTTCCTTCAGTAGGAGAGCCTAGGACCAGAGTCTAGGGCACAGGCTTAGGATAGAAGGATATCAATTCAGAACAGAGATGAGGAGGAATTTCTTTAGCCAAAAGGTGGTGAATCTGTGGAATTCATTGACACAGGTAACAGTGGAGGCCAAGTCATTGGGTATATTTAAAGAGGAGGTTGATTGGTTCTTGATTAGTCAGGGTGTCAAAGGTTACAGGAAGAAGAAAGGAGAATGGGGTTGAGAGGCATGATAAATCAGCTGAAATGGAATGGCGGAGCAGACAGAATGTGCTGAACGGCCCAATTCTGCTCCTATGTCTTATAGTCTTATGCGTTTAAGGTGAGATGGGAACAGTTTAAAGGAGATGCGTGGGGAAAGCCTTTTTATACAGAGAGTGCTGAGTGTCGGGAATGGACAGAAGGGGGAGGTGGTGGAATTGGTATTCAAGAGGCTGTCAGATAGACATGTGAATATATGTGATAGAACTGGCTGCACTAGCAACCCTCTGCAGCTTCTTGCGATCCTGTGCATTGCTTTCCAAAGGTAGATGCAACTGGGCCCAGCGTATCGACGCAGTTACGAAGGAGGTGTGACAGTGACTACAGGAGTTTGAGGAGAGTGGCTATGTCACAAGAGGCACTCGCAAGTTTCTACAGATGTACCATGGAGAGCATTCTAACTGGTGGCGTCACTGTTTGATATGGGGGGTGCAGGGGTCACTGCACAGGGTCGGAAAATGCAGCAGAAGAGTGTAAACAGCCAGCTCTGTCACGGGCATCAGCCTCCAGGACACTTTCAGAAGGCGATGCCTCAAAAAGGCGGCATCCATCACCCAGGATATGTCCTCTACCCATTGCTACCATCAGGGAGGAGGCACACACAAAGTACACCACAGGTGCTGTGGTCAAATCAACACGTACAAACAAGCTGGATGAACTCAGCAGGTCGGGCAGCACCCGTTGAAACGAGCAGTCAACGTTTCGGGCCGAGACCCTTCATCAGGACTGAAGGAGGAGGTACAGAAGCCTGAAGGCACACACTCGGTGATTCAGGAACAGCTTCTTCCCCTCTGCCGCAGATTTCTGAATGGACACTGAACCCATCAGCACTACCCCAGTAAATTTTTCTTTTTTTTTCCACTACTTATCGAATTTAATTTTTATATACTTCTTAATGTAATTTATAGTTATTATTATGTATTGCACTGCACTGCTGCCGCAAAACAACAAATCTCCGGTGACATTAAACCTGACGCAGATTCTGAAATTTGCACATATATGGTGGGTGTGTGGATTGGCTCCCAGCCAGTTAAACACACACAGTGAGGTGTTCCTTTAATTTATTTAGCGATACAGTGCAGAGAAGGCCCTTCTGGCCCTTTGAGCCATGCTGCCCCAGGAACCCCCACCCTGACCTAATCACAAGACCTTTCACAATGACCATTTAAGCAACACACACAAAATACTGGTGGAACACAGCAGGCCAGGCAGCATCTATAGGGAGAAGCACTGTTGACGTTTTGGGCTGAGACCCTTCGTCAGGACTGACTGAAAGAAAAGATAGTAAGAGATTTGAAAGTGGGAGGGGGAGGGGGAAATCCGAAATGTTAGAAGACCGGAGGGGGTGGGGTGAAGCTGAGAGCCAGACAGCTGATTGGCGAAAGGGATACAGAGCTGGAGAAGGGAAAGGATCATGGGACAGGAGGCCTAGGGAGAAAGAAAGGGGGAGGGGAGCACCAGAGGGAGATGGAGAACAGGCAGAGTGATGGGCAGAGAACAATTTGTTAACCAACCTGGCCCTGGCAAATCGTTAACCGACCCAGTCCTGACAATTTGGTAACCAACCACATCAAGACAAGTCATTAACCCGCCCAGTGCTGAAAATTAGTTAACCAACTCGGCCCGGAATATTCGGTAGGAAACCGGCGGACCCGGAGGAAACACACACTTTCCACACGGAGGATGTACAGAGACCCCCTACAGAAGACACTGGGATCGAACTGCAACAGCATCAGGCAAACTGCTACACTACCGTGGTTAAAATGTACTGTTTACAAATACAGCAAGTGTTAGACCTCATGCTAAACTCCAGCGTATCAGGTATTGCTGGCAGGAGATAAAGAGCCAATCTTGCTGCCACTTGTTCCTTCACCATACTCACGCTGGTGGAAGGGCTGTTTACCGTGGACCATTGGTGTTGTGTAGACAGCCAGGACGCTCTGATGCATGGCTGTCAATTTGTCTTTCATTTGCAGACAAGGCACTTGTAGAGCGAGAGGAAGCCGTGTATTTCCGGCACCTGGTGCGGTGCCTCATTCCGGGCATGATGTGTCAGTGGATTGCATGGAGGATGGTGCGGTTGGTAAATGCACAGGAAGTCAGACTCTCAACTGGGATCTCATTCCAATATTAATAATGCACCACAGCCTTTTAACCTGAAACTCAGCAAACCGCAGATGTCGGAAAGCTGAAATAAAACAAAAATCTGTGTCATCGTGATGAAGGGTCTCGACCCGAAACATTGACTCTTTTACCCCTCCAGACCTGCTGAATTCCTCCAGCATTTTGTGTGTGTCACTCCGAATTTCCAGCATCTGTAGAATCTCTTGTGTTTACGAATTAGTAGGAGTCTGTGGAAAGAAAAACAGAGTGTCATTATTCCCTTTTTATTTAATTTGGTAATTTTATGTCTTTGCACTGTACTGCTGCTAAGCAACAAGTTTCACGTCATATCAATCAATGATAGGCCAGAAGTATAAGTCATGGAGAGGCTTCGAGGGCCATGAGCCAAACATAGGCAGATGGAATGCTGGGCCACACAATCAGCATAGTTGAATTGGGCCTAATGGCCTGTTTCCCTGTTGTTTAACTTTGATAGTATATCTAATTCTGAATGACCAGGGTCCAGTGGGGGGAGGAGGTGTGTGTGTGTGTGTAAATGTCAATGTGCATGGGTGTGTGTGGGTGAGAGTGAGTACATCAGTGTGTGAGTCCATGTGTGAAACAGATAGAGAGAGAGAGAGAAACAAGTTAAGTTTCAGTTGCAGAGAAGGTTGAAGAGATTTTCCACCGTTTAACTTGCCTACTTGATCATGTCATCAGAGCAAGTACTGACAGTTCACCTGCTGGTAAATGGCAGCTTTCTTTCGATAAGGTGTGTGTTTTCAATGCGATCTCGGTGGCTGTTGCTTTGAGCAGCACGATAATATTTTTAAGCCGATGTTGTTTGCAGTTATTCCTGATGGGAGTTGAGACTGGACCTCGCCGTCTGAAATGGTGGATGAGTTTGATGTGCTATAACCAGTGACCAGGAGCCAGAAAGTGGAATTAACCTGATTCAGATGTATTTCTTTATTTTATTTAGTGATACAGCATGGAGAGGGTTCTACCAGCCCAACTTTGAGTCACGCTGCCCCAGCAACCCCACAAACATGATTAACCCTAACCTAATCACTTTGACCAATTAACCTACCCAGTGTTCCTTTGGACTGTGGGATTGAACCAGAGCACCTGGGGGAAATCCACGGGGAGGCATACAGAGATTCCTTACAGAATGGCACCGGAATTGAACGCCGAACTTCGGAACGACCCAAGCTGGAATAGCGTTGTGCTGACCGCTACGCTACCATGGTGACCATGTGTACCTGTCAGGTACATTGGAACATACTGCAATTTGCGTTAACAACCACCAAACCCGAGGGCATGCTGGGAGCAGTTCCACTTTCTCTGTTCCACGTTATAAATTCTACGTTCTCTGTTCCACGGACTATATTCTACATTCTCTGTTCCATGTTTTATATTAGATGTTCTCTGTTCCACTTTCTATATTCCATGTTCTCTGTTCCACATTCTCAGTTCCACGTTTGATATTCCACGTTCTCTGTTCCATGTTCTATATTCCATGTTCTCTGTTCCACGATTTATATTCTACGTTCTCTGTTCCACGTTTTATATTACACGTTCTCTGTTCCACGTTCTCAGTTTCACGTTCCATATTCCATGTTCTGTATTCCACATTCTACATTCCATATTCTCATTTGCACTTTCTATATTCCATGTTTTCTGTTCCAAGTTCTATATTCCACGTTCTCTGTTACACGTTTTGAGTTCCACATTCTATGTTCCAAGTTCTCCATTCCACGTTCTCTTTTCCAGGTTCTATATTCCACGTTCTCTGTTCCACTTTCTATATTCCATGTTCTCTGTTCCACATTCTCAGTTCCACGTTTGATATTCCACGTTCTCTGTTCCATGTTCTATATTCCATGTTCTCTGTTCCACGATTTATATTCTACGTTCTCTGTTCCACGTTTTATATTACACGTTCTCTGTTCCACGTTCTCAGTTTCACGTTCCATATTCCATGTTCTGTATTCCACATTCTACATTCCATATTCTCATTTGCATTTTCTATATTCCATGTTTTCTGTTCCAAGTTCTATATTCCTTGTACTCTGTTCCACATTCTCTGTTCCATGTACTATATTCCACGTTCTCTGTTCCACATTCTCTATTCCACAAATTATATTCTTCGTTCTCTTTTCCACGTTTCATATTACACGTGCTCTGTTCCAAGTTCTTTCTTCCAAGTTCTCTGTTCCATGTTCTATATTCCATGTTCTCTGTTACACGTTCTCTATTCCACGGTTTATATTCCACACTCTCTGTTCCATGTTTTATATTAGACGTTCTCTGTTCCACTTTCTATATTCCATGTTCTCTGTTCCACATTCTCAGTTCCACGTTCGATATTCCACGTTCTCTGTTCCATGTTCTATATTCCACGTTCTATGTTCCACGTTCTATATTCCATGTTCTCTGTTCCACGATTTATATTCTACGTTCTCTTTTCCACGTTTTATATTACACGTTCTCTGTTCCACGTTCTATATTCCACCTTCTCTGTTCCTCGTTCTATATTCCACCTTCTCTGTTCCACGTTCTCTGTTTCTCATTCCATATTCCATGTTCTGTATTCCATGTTCTACATTCCACATTCCCATTTCCACTTTCTATATTCCATGTTTTCTGTTCCAAGTTCTATATTCCTTGTACTCTGCTCCACGTTCTCTGTTCCATGTTCTATATTCCACGTTCTCTGTTACACGTTTTGAGTTCCACATTCTATGTTCCAAGTTCTCCGTTCCATGTCCTCTTTTCCAGGTTCTATATTCCACTTTCTCCGTTCCAAATTCTATATTGCACATTCTCTGTTCCACATTCTCTGTTCCACGTTCTATACACCACGTTTTCTGTTCCATGTTATCTGTTGCACGAACTATATTCTACGTTCTCTGTTCTATGATTTATATTACACGTTCCCTGTTCCACGTTCTACATTCCTCATTCTCTGTTCCACTTTCACTGTTCCACGTTCTAAATTCTACGTTCTCCGTTGCACGTACTAAATTCCATGTTCCCTGTTCCACGTTCTCGGTTCCACATTCTATATTCCACGTTCTCTGTTCCATGTTATTCATTCCACGTTCTCTGTTCCAAGTTCTATATTCCATGTTCTCTGTTCCAAGTTCTTCATTCCACGTTCCCTGTTCCACGTTCTATATTTCACGTTCTCTGTTCCACATTCTATATTCCACGTTCTGTGTTTCACCTTCCATATTCCTTGCTCTTTATTTCATGTTCTACATCCCATATACTATTTTCCATTTTCTATATTCCACGTTTTCTGTTCCAAGTTCTATGCTCCACATTCTCTGTTCCACGATTCATATTCCACGTTCTATGTTCCACATTTTATATTACACATTCTCCGTTCCACGTTCTTTATTCCACATACTCTGTTCCTCATTCTATATTCCACGTTCTCTGTTTCACTTTCCATATTCCATGTTCTGTATTCCACTTTGTACATTCCATATTCTCATTTCCACTTTCTATATTCCATGTTTTCTGTTCCAAGTTCTATATTCCTTGTACTCTGCTCCACGTTCTCTGTTCCACGTTCTCTATTCCATGAATTATATTCTTCGTCCTCTTTTCCAATTTTCATATTACACGTGCTCTGTTCCAAGTTCTTTCTTCCACGTTCTCTGTTCCACGTTCTATACTCCACGTTCTCTGTTACACGTTCTCTATTCCACGGTCTATATTCCACACTCTCTGTTCCATGTTCTCTGTTACACGTTTAGTGTTCAACATTCTATGTTCCAAGTTCTCCATTCCACGTTCTCTGTTCCACGTTTTGTATTCCACGTTCTCTGTTCCACGATCTGTGTTTCATGTTCCATATTCCATGCTCTTTATTTCACGTTCTACATCCCACATACTATTTTCCATTTTCTATATTCCATGTGTTCTGTTCCAAGTTCTATATTCCACGTTCTCTGTTCCACAAATTATATTCTTCGTTCTCTGATCCACGTTTTATATTACACGTTCTCTTCCAAGTTCTTTATTCCACGTTCTCGGTTCCATGTTCTCTGTTACACGTCTTGAGTTTCACATTCTATGTTCCAAGTTCTCCGTTCCACGTCCTCTTTTCCAGGTTCTATATTCCACTTTCTCCGTTCCAAATTCTATATTGCACATTCTCTGTTCCACGTTCTCTGTTCCACGTTCTCTATTCCACGAATTATATTCTTTGTTCTCTTTTCCACGTTTCATATTACACGTGCTCTGTTCCAAGTTCTTTCTTCCACGTTCTCTGTTCCAGGTTCTATATTCCACGTTCTCTGTTCCACGTTTTGTATTCCACGTTCTCTGTTCCACGTTATCTGTTCCACATTCTACATTCCACGTTCTCTGTTCCACGATCTGTGTTTCATGTTCCATATTCCATGCTCTTTATTTCACGTTCTACATCCCACATACTATTTTCCATTTTCTATATTCCATGTGTTCTGTTCCAAGTTCTATATTCCACGTTCTCTGTTCCACAAATTATATTCTTCGTTCTCTGATCCACGTTTTATATTACACGTTCTCTTCCAAGCTCTTTATTCCACGTTCTCGGTTCCATGCTCTCTGTTACACGTTTTGAGTTCCACATTCTATGCTCCAAGTTCTCCATTCCACATCCTCTTTTCCAGGTTCTATATTCCACTTTCTCCGTTCCAAATTCTACATTGCACATTCTCTGTTCCACGTTCTCTGTTCCACGATATATATTCTACGTTCTCTGTTCCACGTTTTATATTACACGTTCTCTGTTCCATGTTCTTTATTCCACGTTCTCTGTTCCTCATTCTATATTCCACGTTCTCTGTTTCCCGTTCCATATTCCATGCTCTGTATTCCACGTTCTACATTCCATATTCTCATTTCCACTTTCTATATTCCATGTTTTCTGTTCCAAGTTCTATATTCCTTGTACTCTGCTCCACGTTCTCTGTTCCACGTTCTATATTCCACATTCTCTGTTCCACGTTCACTGTTGCACGAACTATATTCTACGTTCTTTGTTCTATGTTTTATATTACAAGTTCCCTGTTCCATGTTCTATATTCCACGTTCTACATTCCTCATTCTCTGTTCCACTTTCTCTGTTCCACGTTCTAAATTCTACGTTCTCCGTTGCACGATCTCTTTTCCACTTTCTCTGTTCCATGTCATAAATTCTATGATCGCTGTTCCACGAACTATATTCTACGTTCTCTGTTCCATGTTTTATATTAAACGCTCTCTGTTCCATGTTCTCAGTTCCACATTCTATATTCCACGTTCTCTATTCCATGTTCTACATTCCACGTTCTCTGTTCCATGTTAATCATTCCACGTTCTCTGTTCCACGTTCTATATTCCATGTTCTCTGTTCCAAGTTCTTCATTCCATGTTCCCTGTTCCATGTTCTTTGTTTCACGTTCCATATTCCATGCTCTTTATTTCACGTTCTACATCCCATATACTATTTTCCATTTTCTATATTCCACATTTTCTGTTCCAAGTTCTATGCTCCACGTTCTCTGTTCCACGATTTATATTCTACGTTCTCTGTTACACGTTCTCTATTCCACGGTCTATATTCCACACTCTCTGTTCCATGTTCTCTGTTACATGTTTTGTGTTCAACATTCTATGTTCCAAGTTCTCCATTCCACGTCCTCTTTTCCAGGTTCTATATTCCACCTTCTCTTCCACGTTCTCTATTCCATGAATTATATTCTTCGTTCTCTTTTCCACGTTTCATATTACACGTGTTCTGTTCCACGTTCTTTATTCCACGTTCTCTGTTACACGTTCTCTATTCCACACTCTCTGTTCCATGTTCTCTGTTACACGTTTTGTGTTCAACATTCTATGTTCCAAGTTCTCCGTTCCACGTTATCTGTTCCACATTCTATATTCCACATTCTCTGTTCCACTTTCTGTGTTTCACGTTCCATATTCCATGCTCTTTATTTCACGTTCTACATCCCATATACTATTTTCCATTTTCTATATTCCACGTGTTCTGTTGCAAGTTCTATATTCCATTTTCTCCATTCCAAATTCTATATTCCACGTTCTCTGTTCCACGATTTATATTCTACGTTCTCTGTTCCACGTTTTATATTACACGTTCACTGTTCCACATTCTATATTCCACGTTCTCTGTTCCTCGTTCTATATTTCACGTTCTATATCCCACATTCTCTGTTCCACGTTCTCTGTTTCACATTCCATATTCCATATTCTGTATTCCACGTTCTACATTCCATATTCTCATTTCCACTTTCTATATTCCACGTTTTCTGTTCCAAGTTGTATATTCCTTGTACTCTGTTCCACATTCTCTGTTCCAGGTTCTTTCTTCCATGTTCTCTGTTCCACGTTCTCTGTTCCAGGTTCTATATTCCACTTTCTCCATTCCAAATTCTATATTCCACGTTCTCTGTTCCACGATTTATATTCTACGTTCTCTGTTCCACGTTTTATATTACACGTTCACTGTTCCACATTCTATATTCCACGTTCTCTCTTCCTCGTTCTATATTCCACGTTCTATATCCCACATTCTCTGTTCCACGTTCTCTGTTCCACGTTCCATATTCCATATTCTGTATTCCACGTTCTACATTCCATATTCTCATTTCCACTTTCTATATTCCACGTTTTCTGTTCCAAGTTGTATATTCCTTGTACTCTGTTCCACATTCCCTGTTCCAGGTTCTTTCTTCCATGTTCTCTGTTCCACGTTCTCTGTTCCAAGTTCTTCATTCCACGTTCCCTGTTCCACGATTTATTTTCTATGTTCTCTGTTGCACGTTTTATATTCCACGTTCTCTGTTCCACGTTCTATATTCCACGCTCTTTATTCCACATTCTCTGTTCCTCGTTCTATATTCCATGCTCTATACTCCAAGTTCTCCATTCCACATTCTCTGTTCCACGTTCTATATTCCCTGTTCTCCGTTGCACGTTCTCGGTTCCACTTTCTATATTCCACATTCTCTGTTCCACGTTCTATATTCTATGTTCTCTGTTCCACGTTCTCGGTTGCACGTTCTATATTCCACGTTCTACATTCCTCACTCTCCGTTCCACTTTCCCTGTTCCACGTTCTAAATTCTACGTTCTCCATTCGACGTTCTCTGCTCCACGTTCTATATTTTCCACTTTGTAAATTCTACGTACTTTGTTCCAAATTCTATATTCCACGTTCACTGTTCCACGAAATATATTCTACGTTCTCTGTTGAACGTTCTGTATTCCACATTTTATAATCCACGTTTTCTGTTCCAAGTTCTCTGTTCCAAGTACTATAATCCATGTTCTCTGTTCCATGTTCTATATTCCACGTTCTCTGTTCCACGTTCTAAATTCCCTGTTCTCTGTTCCAAGTTCTGTGTTTCATGTTCCATATTCCATGCTCTTTATTTCACGTTCTACATCACATACACTATTTTCCATTTTCTATATTACACGTGCTCTGTTCCAAGTTCTTTCTTCCACGTTATCTGTTCCATGTTCTATATTCCACGTTCTCTGTTCCACAAACTATATGCTACGTTCTCTGTTCCACGTTCTTTATTGCACGTTCTCTGCTCCACGTTCTATATTCCACGTTCTACATTCCTCATTCTCTGTTCCACTTTCTAAATTCTACGTTCTCCGTTCCACGTTCTCTGTTCCACTTTCTCTGTTCCACGATATAAATTCTACCTTCTCTGTTCCATGTTTTATATTAGACGTTCTCTGTTCCACTTTCTATATTCCATGTTCTCTGTTCCACATTCTCAGTTCCACGTTCGATATTCCGCCTTCTCTGTTCCATGTTCTATATTCCACGTTCTATGTTCCACGTTCTCTGTTCCATGTTCTCTGTTCCACCTTCTGTATTCCACATTCTCTGTTCAACGTTCTCTATTCCACGTTTTCTGTTCCAAGTTCTCTGTTCCAAGTTCTATAATCCACATTCTCTGTTCCATGTTCTATATTCCACGTTCACTGTTCCACGTTCTAAATTCCCTGTTCTCTGTTCCATGTTCTGTGTTTCATGTTCCATATTCCATGCTCTTTATTTCACGTTCTACATCCCATATACTATTTTCAATTTTCTGTATTCCACGTGTTCTCTTCCAAGTTCTTTATTCCACGTTCTCTGTTAGATGTTCTTTGTTACACGTTTTGAGTTCCACATTCTATGCTCCAAGTTCTCCGTTCCACGTCCTCTGTTCCAGGTTTTATATTCCACGTTCTCTGTTCCACATTCTATATTCCACTTACTCCGTTCCAAATTCTATATTCCACGTTCTCTGTTCCACGATTTATATTCTACATTCTCTGTTCCACGTTTTATATTACTCGTTCACTGTTCCACGTTCTTTATTTCACGTTCTCTGTTCAACATTCTCTGTTCCACATTCTCTTTCTCACGTTCCATATTCCATGCTCTGTATTCCACGTTCTACATTCCATATTCTCATTTCCACTTTGTATATTCCCCGTATTCTATTCCAAGTTCTATATTCCTTGTACTCTGTTCCACATTCTCTGTACCATGTTCTATATTCCACATTCTCTGTTCCACGTTTTGTATTCCACGAATTATATTCTTTATTCTCTTTTCAACGTTTCATATTACACGTGCTCTGTTCCAAGTTCTTTCTTCCACGTTATCTGTTCCACGTTCTAAATTCCCTGTTCTCTGTTCCATGTTCTATATTCCACGTTCACCGTTCCACGTTCTAAATTCCCTGTTCTCTGTTCCATGTTCTGTGTTTCATGTTCCATATTCCATGCTCTTTATTTCACGTTCTACATCCCATATACTATTTTCCATTTTCTATATTACACGTGCTCTGTTCCAAGTTCTTTCTTCCACGTTATCTGTTCCATGTTCTATATTCCACGTTCTCTGTTACACGTTCTCTATTCCACGGTCTATATTCCACACTCTCTGTTCCATGTTCTCTGTTACACGTTTTGTGTTCAACATTCTATGTTCCAAGTTCTCCGTTCCATGTTCTCTGTTTCACTTTCTAAATTCAATTTTCTCTGTTCCAAGTTCTATGTTCCACGTTCTCTGTTCCACGAATTATATCCTACGTTCTCTGTTCCACGTTTTATATTAGACGTTCTCTGTTGCACGTTCTATATTCCCTGTTCTCTGTTCCACATTCTATATTCCACATTCTAAATTCTTCGTTCTCTGTTCCAAATTCTATTTTCCACGTTCTCTGTTCCACGAACTATATGCTACGTTCTCTGTTCCACGTTCTTTATTGCACGTTCTCTGCTCCACATTCTATATTCCACGTTCTACATTCCTCATTCTCTGTTCCACTTTCTAAGTTCTATGTTCTCTGTTCCACGTTCTCTGTTCCACTTTCTCTGTTCCACGCTATAAATTCTATCTTCTCTGTTCCATGTTTTATATTAGACGTTCTCTGTTCCACTTTCTATATTCCCTGTTCTCTATTCTACATTCTCAGTTCCACGTTCGATATTCCACGTTCTCTGTTCCATGTTCTATATTCCACGTTCTATGTTCCACGTTCTCTGTTCCATGTTCTCTGCTCCACGTTCTATATTCCACGTTCTACATTCCTCATTCTCTGTTCCACCTTCTAAGTTCTACGTTCTCCATTCCACGTTCTCTGTTCCACTTTCTCTGTTCCACGTTCTATATTCCACGTTCACTGTTCCACGTTCTAAATTCCCTGTTCTCTGTTCCATGTTCTGTGTTTCATGTTCCATATTCCATGCTCTTTATTTCACGTTCTACATCCCATATACTATTTTCAATTTTCTATATTCCACGTGTTCTGTTCCAAGTTCTATATTCCACGTTCTCTGTTCCACGAATTCTATTCTTCGTTTTCTGACCCACGTTTTATATTACACATTCTCTTCCATGTTCTTTATTCCACGTTCTCTGTTCGATGTTCTTTGTTACACGTTTTGAGTTCCACATTCTATGCTCCAAGTTCTCCGTTCCACGTCCTCTGTTCCAGGTTCTATATTCCACTTACTCCGTTCCATGTTCTATATTCCACGTTCTCTGTTCCACGATTTATATTCTACATTCTCTGTTCCACGTTTTATATTACTCGTTCACTGTTCCACGTTCTTTATTCCACGTTCTCTGTTCAACATTCTCTGTTCCACATTCTCTGTTTCACGTTCCATATTCCATGCTCTGTATTCCACGTTCTACATTCCATATTCTCATTTCCACTTTGTATATTCCACGTTTTCTGTTCCAAGTTCTATATTCCTTGTACTCTGTTCCACATTCTCTGTACCATGTTCTATATTCCACATTCTCTGTTCCACATTCTCTGTTCCATGTTCTCTATTCCACGAATTATATTCTTTGTTCTCTTTTCAACGTTTCACATTACACGTGCTCTGTTCCAAGTTCTTTCTTCCACGTTATCTGTTACACGTTCTCTATTCCACGGTCTATATTCCACGCTCTCTGTTCTACGTTCTCTGTTACACGTTTTGTGTTCAACATTCTATGTTCCAAGTTCTCCATTCCATGTTCTCTGTTCCACTTTCTAAATTCAATTTTCTCTGTTCCAAGTTCTATATTCCACGTTCTCTGTTCCACGAATTATATCCTACGTTCTCTGTTCCACGTTTTATATTAGACGTTCTCTGTTGCACGTTCTATATTCCACGTTCTCTGTTCCACGTTCTAAATTCCCTGTTCTCTGTTCCATGTTCTGTGTTTCATGTTCCATATTCCATGCTCTTTATTTCACGTTCTACATCCCATATACTATTTTCCATTTTCTATATTACACGTGCTCTGTTCCAAGTTCTTTCTTCCACGTTATCTGTTCCATGTTCTATATTCCACGTTCTCTGTTTCACGTTCCATATTCTACATTCTCTGTTCCACGTTTTATATTACTTGTTCACTGTTCCACGTTCTTTATTCCACGTTCTTTATTCCACGTTCTCTGTTCAACATTCTCTGTTCCACATTCTCTGTTTCACGTTCCATATTCCATGCTCTGTATTCCACGTTCTACATTCCATATTCTCATTTCCACTTTGTATATTCCACGTTTTCTATTCCAAGTTCTACATTCCTTGTACTCTGTTCCACATTCTCTGTACCCTGTTCCACATTCTCTGTACCATGTTCTATATTCCACATTCTCTGTTCCACGTTCTCTATTCCACGAATTATATTCTTTGTTCTCTTTTCAACGTTTCATATTACACGTGCCCTGTTCCAAGTTCTTTCTTCCACGTTATCTGTTCCACGTTCTATATTCCACGTTCTCTGTTACACGTTCTCTATTCCACGGTCTATATTCCACACTCTGTTCCATGTTCTCTGTTACACGTTTTGTGTTCAACATTCTATGTTCCAAGTTCTCCGTTCCATGTTCTCTGTTCCACATTCTAAATTCAACATTCTCTGTTCCAATTTTTATATTCCACTTTCTCTGTTCCACGAATTATATCCTACGTTCTGTGTTCCACATTTTAAATTAGACATTCTCTGTTGCACGTTCTATATACCCTGTTCTCTGTTCCATGTTCTATATTCCACGTTCTAAATTCTTCGTTATCTGTTCCAAATTCTAAATTCCATGTTCTCTGTTCCACGAACTACATTCTACGTTCTCTGTTCCACGTTGTTTATTGTACGTTCTCTGCTCCACGTTCTATATTCCACATTCTACATTCCTCATTCTCTGTTCCACTTTCTCTGTTCTACATTCTAAATTCTACGTTCTCCATTCCACGTTGTCTGTTCCACTTTCTATGTCCCACGTTATAGATTCTACGTTCTCTTTTCCATGAATTATATTCTACGTTCTCTGTTCCATGTTTTATATTAGACGATCTCTGTTCCACTTTCGATATTCCATGTTCTCTGTTCCACATTCTTAGTTCCACGTTCGATATTCCACATTCTTAGTTCCAAGTTCTTCATTTCACGTTCCCTGTTCAACATTCTATATTTCACGTTCTTTGTTCCAGTTTCCATATTCCCCGTTCACTGTTCCATTTTCCCTCTTACACGTTCTGTGTTCCACATTCTATGTTCCAATTTCTCCGTTCCACATTCTCTGTACCACGTTCTATATTCCCTGTTCTCTGTTCCACGTTCTCGGTTCCATGTTCTATATTCCACATTCTCTGTTCCACGTTCTATATTCTATGTTCTCTGTTCCATGTTCTCGGTTGCACGTTCTATATTCCACGTTCTGCATTCCTCACTCTCTGTTGCCCTTTCCCTGTTCCATGTTCTAAATTCTACGTTCTCCATTCGACGTTCTCTGTTCCACGAACTAAATTCTACGTTCTTTGTTCCAAATTCTATATTCCACGTTCACTGTTCCACGAAATATATTCTACATTCTCTGTTCCACATTCTTTATTGCACATTCTCTGCTCCACGTTCTATATTCCACGTTCTCTGTTCCATGTTCTCTGCTCCACCTTCTGTATTCCACGCTCTCTGTTCTAAGTTCTCTGTTACACGTTTTGTGTTCAACATTCTATGTTCCAAGTTCTCCGTTCCATGTTCTCTGTTCCACTTTCTAAATTCAATTTTCTCTGTTCCAAGTTCTATATTCCACGTTCTCTGTTCCACGAATTATATCCTACGTTCTCTGTTCCATGTTTTATATTAGACGTTCTCTGTTGCACGTTCTATATTCCCTGTTCTCTGTTCCACATTCTATATTCCACATTCTAAATTCTTTGTTCTCTGTTCCAAATTCTATATTCCACGTTCACTGTTCCACGAAATATATTCTACGTTCTCTGTTGAACGTTCTATATTCCACGTTCTCTGTTCCATGTTCTCTGTTCCACCTTCTGTATTCCAATTTCTCTGTTCAACGTTCTCTATTCCACGGTTTATAATCCACGTTTTCTGTTCCAAGTACTATAATCCATGTTCTCTGTTCCATGTTCTATATTCCACGTTCTCTGTTCCACGTTCTAAATTCCCTGTTCTCTGTTCCATGTTCTGTGTTTCATGTTCCATATTCCATGCTCTTTATTTCACGTTCTACATCCCATATACTATTTTCCATTTTCTATATTACACGTGCTCTGTTCCAAGTTCTTTCTTCCACGTTATCTGTTCCACCTTCTATATTCCACTTTCTCTGTTACACGTTCTCTATTCCACGGTCTATATTCCACACTCTCTGTTCCATGTTCTCTGTTACACGTTTTGTGTTCAACATTCTTTGTTCCAAGTTCTCTGTTCCATGTTCTCTGTTGCACTTTCTAAATTCAATTTTCTCTGTTCCAAGTTCTATATTCCACGTTCTCTGTTCCACGAATTATATCCTACGTTCTCTGTTCCATGTTTTATATTAGACGTTCTCTGTTGCACGTTCTATATTCCCTGTTCTCTGTTCCACATTCTATATTCCACATTCTAAATTCTTTGTTCTCTGTTCCAAGTTCTATATTCCACGTTCTCTGTTCCACGAATTATATCCTACGTTCTCTGTTCCACGTTTTATATTGGACATTCTCTTTTGCACGTTCTATATTCCCTGTTCTCTGTTCCACATTCTATATTCCACATTCTAAATTCTTCGTTCTCTGTTCCAAATTCTATATTCCACGTTCTCTGTTCCATGAACTATATGCTACGTTCTCTGTTCCACGTTCTTTATTGCACGTTCTCTGCTCCACGTTCTATATTCCACGTTCTACATTCCTCATTCTCTGTTCCACTTTCTAAATTCTACGTTCTCCGTTCCACGTTCTCTGTTCCACTTTCTCTGTTCCACGTTATAAATTCTACCTTCTCTGTTCCATGTTTCATATTAGACGTTCTCTGTTCCACTTTCTATATTCCATGTTCTCTGTTCCACATTCTCAGTTCCATGTTCGATATTCCACGTTCTATGTTCCACGTTCTCTGTTCCATGTTCTCTGTTCCACCTTCTGTATTCCACATTCTCTGTTCAAAGTTCTCTATTCCACTTTTTATATTCCACGTTTTCTGTTCCAAGTTCTCTGTTCCAAGTTCTATAATCCACATTCTCTGTTCCATGTTCTATATTCCACGTTCACTGTTCCATGTTCTAAATTCCCTGTTCTCTGTTCCATGTTCTGTGTTTCATGTTCCATATTCCATGCCCTTTATTTCACGTTCTACATCCCATATACTATTTTCAATTTTCTATATTCCACGTGTTCTGTTCCAAGTTCTATATTCCACGTTCTCTGTTCCACGAATTATATTCTTCGTTCTCTGACCCACGTTTTATATTACACGTTCTCTTCCAAGTTCTTTATTCCATGTTCTCTGTTCGATGTTCTTTTTTACACGTTTTGAGTTCCACATTCTATGCTCCAAGTTCTCCGTTCCACGTCCTCTGTTCCAGGTTATATATTCCACTTACTCCGTTCTAAATTCTATATTCCACGTTCTCTGTTCCACGATTTATATTCTACGTTCTCTGTTCCACGTTTTATATTACTCGTTCTCTGTTCCACGTTCTTTATTCCACGTTCTCTGTTCAACTTTCTCTGTTCCACATTCTCTGTTTCACGTTCCATATTCCATGCTCTGTATTCCACGTTCTACATTCCATATTCTCATTTCCATTTTCTATATTCCAGGTTTTCTGTTCCAAGTTCTACATTCCTTGTACTCTGTTCCACATTCTCTGTTCCACGTTCTGTATTCCACGAATTATATTCTTTGTTCTCTTTTCAACATTTCATATTACACGTGCTCTGTTCCAAGTTCTTTCTTCCACGTTATCTGTTCCACGTTCTATATTCTACATTCTCTGTTACACGTTCTCTATTCCACGGTCTATATTCCACACTCTGTTCCCTGTTCTCTGTTACACGTTTTGTGTTCAACATTCTATGTTCCAAGTTCTCCGTTCCATGTTCTCTGTTCCACATTCTAAATTCAACATTCTCTGTTCCAAGTTCTATATTCCACATTCTCTGTTCCACGAATTATATCCTACATTCTCTGTTCCACGTTTTAAATTAGACGTTCTCTGTTGCACGTTCTATATACCCTGTTCTCTGTTCCATGTTCTATATTCCATGTTCTCAGTTCCACGAACTACATTCTACGTTCTCTGCTCCACGTTCTATATTCCACGTTCTACATTCCTCATTCTCTGTTCCACTTTCTCTGTTCTACATTCTAAATTCTACGTTCTCCATTCCACGTTGTCTGTTCCACTTTCTGTGTCCCACGTTATAGATTCTGCGTTCTCTTTTCCATGAATTATATTCTACGTTCTCTGTTCCATGTTTTATATTAGACGATCTCTGTTCCACTTTCAATATTCCATGTTCTCTGTTCCACATTCCCAGTTCCACGTTCGATATTCCACATTCTTAGTTCCAAGTTCTTCATTTCACGTTCCCTGTTCAACATTCTATATTTCACGTTCTTTGTTCCAGTTTCCATATTCCATGTTCACTGTTCCATTTTCCCTCTTACACGTTCTGTGTTCCACATTCTATGTTCCAATTTCTCCGTTCCACATTCTCTGTACCACGTTCTATATTCCCTGTTCTCTGTTCCACGTTCTCGGTTCCATGTTCTATATTCCACATTCTCTGTTCCACGTTCTATATTCTATGTTCTCTGTTCCATGTTCTCGGTTGCACGTTCTATATTCCACGTTCTGCATTCCTCACTCTCTGTTGCCCTTTCCCTGTTCCATGTTCTAAATTCTACGTTCTCCATTCGACGTTCTCTGTTCCACGTTCTAAATTCTACGTTCTTTGTTCCAAATTCTATATTCCACGTTCACTGTTCCACGAAATATATTCTACATTCTCTGTTCCACATTCTTTTTTGCACGTTCTCTGCTCCACGTTCTATATTCCACGTTCACTGTTCCATGTTCTAAATTCCCTGTTCTCTGTTCCATGTTCTGTGTTTCATGTTCCATATTCCATGCTCTTTATTTCACGTTCTACATCCCATATACTATTTTCAATTTTCTATATTCCACGTGTTCTGTTCCAAGTTCTATATTCCACGTTCTCTGTTCCACGAATTATATTCTTCGTTCTCTGACCCACGTTTTATATTACACGTTCTCTTCCAAGTTCTTTATTCCATGTTCTCTGTTCGATGTTCTTTTTTACACGTTTTGAGTTCCACATTCTATGCTCCAAGTTCTCCGTTCCACGTCCTCTGTTCCAGGTTATATATTCCACTTACTCCGTTCCAAATTCTATATTCCACGTTCTCTGTTCCACGATTTATATTCTACGTTCTCTGTTCCACGTTTTATATTACTCGTTCTCTGTTCCACGTTCTTTATTCCACGTTCTCTGTTCAACTTTCTCTGTTCCACATTCTCTGTTTCACGTTCCATATTCCATGCTCTGTATTCCACGTTCTACATTCCATATTCTCATTTCCACTTTGTATGTTCCACGTTTTTTGTTCCAAGTTCTATATTCCTTGTACTCTGTTCCACATTCTCTGTACCATGTTCTATATTCCACATTCTCTGTTCCACGTTCTCTATTCCACGAATTATATTCTTCATTCTCTTTTCAACGTTTCATATTACACGTGCTCTGTTCCAAGTTCTTTCTTCCACGTTATCTGTTCCATGTTATATATTCTACATTCTCTGTTACACGTTCTCTATTCCACGGTCTATATTCCACACTCTGTTCCCTGTTCTCTGTTACACGTTTTGTGTTCAACATTCTATGTTCCAATTTCTCCGTTCCACATTCTCTGTACCACGTTCTATATTCCCTGTTCTCTGTTTCACGATCTATATTCCACATTCCCTGTTCCATGTTCTATATTCTATGTTCTCTGTTCCACGTTCTTGGTTGCACGTTCTATATTCCACGTTCTGCATTCCTCACTCTCTGTTGCCCTTTCCCTGTTCCATGTTCTAAATTCTACGTTCTCCATTCGAAGTTCTCTGTTCCACGTTCTATATTCCACGTTCTAAATTCTACGTTCTCCGTTCCACGTTGTCTGTTCCACTTTCTATGTCCCACATTATAGATTCTACATTCTCTTTTCCATGAATTATATTCTACGTTCTCTGTTCCATGTTTTATATTAGACGATCTCTGTTCCACTTTCTGTATTCCATGTTCTCTGTTCCACATTCTCAGTTCCACGTTCGATATTCCACATTCTCATTTCCAAGTTCTTCATTTCACGTTCCCTGTTCAACATTCTATATTTCACGTTCTTTGTTCCAGTTTCCATATTCCACGTTCACTGTTCCATTTTCCCTCTTACACGTTCTGTGTTCCAATTTCTCCGTTCCACATTCTCTGTACCACGTTCTATATTCCCTGTTCTCTGTTCCACGATCTATATTCCACTTTCCCTGTTCCATGTTCTATATTCTATGTTCTCTGTTCCACGTTCTCGGTTGCACGTTCTATATTCCACGTTCTGCATTCCTCACTCTCTGTTGCCCTTTCCCTGTTCCATGTTCTAAATTCTACGTTCTCCATTCAACGTTCTCTGTTCCACGTTCTATATTCCACGTTCTAAATTCTACGTTCTTTGTTCCAAATTCTATATTCCACGTTCACTGTTCCACGAAATATATTCTACATTCTCTGTTCCACATTCTTTATTGCACGTTCTCTGCTCCACGTTCTATATTCCACATTCTCTGTTCCATGTTCTCTGTTCCACCTTCTGTATCCCACGCTCTCTGTTCTACGTTCTCTATTCCACGTTTTATATTACACGTTCTCTTCCAAATTCTTTATTCCATGTTCTCTGTTCCACATTCTCAGTTCCATGTTTGATATTCCACGTTCACTGTTCCATGATCTATATTCCACGTTCTATGTTCCACATTCTGTATTCCATGTTCTCTCTTCCACGATTTATATTCTATGTTCTCTGTTCCATGTTCTCTGTTCCTCATTCTATATTCCACGTTCTCTGTTTCACGTTCCATATTCCATGTTCTCTCTTCCACAATTTATATTCTACGTTCTCTGTTCCATGTTTTCTGTTCCTCATTCTATATTCCACGTTCTCTGTTTCACGTTCCATATTCCATGTTCTCTCTTCCACGATTTATATTCTACGTTCTCTGTTCCATGTTCTCTGTTCCTCATTCTATATTCCACGTTCTCTGTTTCACGTTCCATATTCCATGTTCTGTATTCCACGTTTTACATTCCATATTCTCATTTCCACTTTCTATATTCCACGTTTTCTGTTCCAAGTTCTATATTCCACGTTCTCTGTTCCACGTTCTAAATTCACTGTTCTCTGTTCCATGTTTTGTGTTTCATGTTCCATATTCCATGCTCTTTATTTCACGTTCTACATCCCATATACTATTTTCCATTTTCTATTTTCCACGTGTTCTGTTCCAAGTTCTATATTCCACGTTCTCTGTTCCACGAATTATATACTTTGTTCTCTGATCCATGTTTTATATTACACGTTCTCTTCCAAGTTCTTTATTCCACGTTCTCTGTTCCACATTCTCGGTTCCACGTTCGATATTCCACGTTCTCTGTTCCATGTTCTATATTCCACGTTCTATGTTCCACGTTCTGTATTCCATGTTCTCTGTTCCATGATTTATATTCTACGTTCTCTGTTCCACGTTTTATATTACACGTTCGCTGTTCCACGTTCTTTATTCCACGTTCTCTGTTCCTCATTCTATATTCCACGTTCTCTGTTTCACGTTCCATATTCCATGTTCTGTATTCCACATTTTACATTCCATATTCTCATTTCCACTTTCTATATTCCACGTTTTCTGTTCCAAGTTCTATATTCCTTGTACTCTGTTCCACGTTCTCTGTTCCATGTTCTATAATCCACATTCTCTGTTCCACATTTTCTATTCCACGAATTTTATTCTTCGTTATCTTTTCCACGTTTCATATTACCTGTGCTCTGTTCCAAGTTCTTTCTTCCACGTTCTCTGTTCCACATTCTAAATTCTGCGTTCTCCGTTCCACGTTCTCTGTTCCACTTTCTCTGTTCCACGTTATAAATTCTATGTTCTCTGTTCCACGAACTATATTCTACGTTCTCTGTTCCATGTTTTATATTAGACGATCTCTGTTCCACTTACTATATTCCATTTTCTGTTCCACATTCTCAGTTCCACGTTCGATATTCCACGTTCTCTGTTCTATGTTCTATATTCCACGTTCTCTGTTCCAAGTTCTATAATCCACGTGCTCTGTTCCAAGTTCACTGTTCCACTTTCTAAATTCCCTGTTCTCTGTTCCATGTTCTGTGTTTCATGTTCCATATTCCATGCTCTTTATTTCACGTTCTACATCCCATATACTATTTTCCATTTTCTATATTCCATGTGTTCTGTTCCAAGTTCTATATTCCACGTTCTCTGTTCCACGAATTATATTCTTCGTTTTCTGATCCACGTTTTATATTACACGTTCTCTTCCAAGTTCTTTATTCCACATCCTCTGTTCGATGTTCTCGGTTACACGTTTTGAGTTCCACATTCTATGTTCCAAGTTCTCCGTTCCACGTCCTCTGTTCCAGTTTCTATATTCCACTTTCTCCGTTCCAAATTCTAAATTCCATGTTCTCTGTTCCACGCTTTATATTCTACATTCTCAGTTCCATGTTTTATATTACACGTTCTCTGTTCCAAGTTCTTTCTTCCACGTTCTCTGTTCTACATTCTATATTCCACGTTCTCTGTTCCACTTTCTCTGTTCCACGTTGTAAATTCTACTTTCTCTGTTCCACGACCTACATTCTACGTTCTCTGTTCCATGTTTTATATTAGACGATCTCTGTTCCACTTTCTATATTCCATGTTCTCTGTTCCACATTCTCTGTTCCACGTTCGATATTCCACGTTCTATGTTCCATGTTCTCTGTTCCAAGTTCTTCATTCCACGTTCCCTGTACCACATTCTATATTTCACGTTCTTTGTTCCAGTTTCTATATTCCACGTTCAGTGTTCCATTTTCCCTGTTACACGTTCTGTGTTCCACATTCTATGTTCCAATTTCTCCGTTCCACGTTTTAAATTCTACGCTCTCTGTTCCATGTTTTATATTAGACGTTCTCTGTTCCACTTTCTATATTCCATGTTCTCTGTTCCACATTCTCAGTTCCACGTTCGATATTCCACGTTCTCTGTTCCATGTTCTATATTCCACGTTCTATGTTCCACGTTCTCTGTTCCATGTTCTCTGTTCCTCCTTCTGTATTCCACGTTCTCTGTTCAACATTCTCTATTCCACATTTTCTGTTCCAAGTTCTCTGTTCCAAGTTCTATAATCCACGTTCTCTGTTCCATGTTCTATATTCCACGTTCACTGTTCCGCGTTCTAAATTCCCTGTTCTCTGTTCCATGTTCTATATTCCACGTTCACCGTTCCACGTTCTAAATTCCCTGTTCTCTGTTCCATGTTCTGTGTTTCATGTTCCATGTTCCATGCTCTTTATTTCACGTTCTACATCCCATATATTATTTTCCATTTTCTATATTCCATGTGTTCTGTTCCAAGTTCTATATCCCACGTTCTCTGTTCCACGAATTATATTCTTCATTCTCTGATCCACATTTTATATTACACATTTTCTTCCAAGTTCTTTATTCCACGTTGTCTGTTCGATGTTCTCTGTTACACGTTTTGAGTTCCACATTCTATGTTCCAAGTTCTCCGTTCCATGTTCTCTGTTCCACGTCCTCTGTTCCAGTTTCTGTATTCCACTTTCTTCGTTCCAAATTCTATAATCCATGTTCTCTGTTCCATGTTTTATATTACACGTTCTCTGTTCCACGTTCTTTATTCCACGTTCTCTGTTCCTCGTTCTATATTCCACGTTCTATATCCCACATTCTCTTTTCCACATTCTCTGTTTCACGTTCCATATTCCATGCTCAGTATTCCACGTTCTACATTCCATATTCTCATTTCCACTTTCTATATTCCACGTTTTCTGTTCCAAGTTCTATATTCCTTGTACTCTGTTCCACGTTCTCTGTACCATGTTCTATATTCCACAAATTATATTCTTTGTTCTCTTTTCCACGTTTCATATTACACGTGCTCTGTTCCAAGTTCTTTCCTCCACATTCTCTGTTACATGTTCTCTATTCCACGGTCTATATTCCACACTCTCTTTTCCATGTTCTCTGTTACACGTTTTGTGTTCAACATTCTATGTTCCAAGTTCTCCGTTCCACGTTCTCTGTTCCAGGTTCTTTCTTCCACGTTATCTGTTCCACGTTCTATGTTCCATGTTCTCTGTTACACGTTTTGTGTTCACCATTCTATGTTCCAAGTTCTCCGTTCCATGTTCTCTGTTCCACTTTCTAAATTCAATGTTCTCTGTTCCAAGTTCTATATTCCACGTTCTCTGTTCCACGAATTATATCCTACGTTCTCTGTTCCACGTTTTATATTAGATGTTCTCTGTTGCACGTTCTATATTCCCAGTTCTCTGTTCCCCGTTCTATATTCCACGTTCTAAATTCTTCGTTCTCTGTTCCACGTTCTTTATTGCACATTCTCTGCTCCACGTACTATATTCCACGTTACACATTCCTCATTCTCAGTTCCACTTTCTCTGTTCCACATTCCAAATTCTACGTTCTCCGTTCCACGTTCTCTGTTCCACTTTCGATATTCCACATTCTCTGTTGCATGTTCTATATTTCATGTTCTTTGTTCCACATTCTATATTCCATGTTCTGTATTTCACGTTCTCTGTTCCAAGTTCTTCATTCCACGTTCCCTGTTCCACATTCTATATTTCACATTCTTTGTTCCAGTTTCTATATTCCACGTTTAATGTTCCATTTTCCCTTTTACACGTTCTGTGTTCCACATTCTATGTTCCAATTTCTCCATTCCACATTCTCTGTTCCGCGTTCTATATTCCATGTTCTCTGTTGCACGTTCTTGTTTCCACGTTCTATATTCCATGTTCTATATTCCACATTCTCTGTTCCACGTTCTATATTCTATGTTCTCTGTTCCACCTTCTCTGTTGCACATTCTATATTCCACGTTCTACATTCCTGACACTCCGTTCCACTTTCCCTGTTCCACATTCTAAATTCTACGTTCTCCATTCGATGTTCTCTGCTCCACGTTCTATATTCCACGTTGTAAATTCTATGTACTTTGTTCCAAATTCTATATTCCACGTTCACTGTTCCACGAAATATATTCTACGTTCTCTGTTGAACTTTCTTTATTGCATGTTCTCTGCTGCACCTTCTATATTCCACATTCTATATTCCACGTTCTCTGTTCCACGTTCTGTGTTTCACCTTCCATATTCCATGCCCTTTATTTCACGTTCTACATCCCATATACTATTTTCCATTTTCTATATTCCACGTTTTCTGTTCCAAGTTCTATATTCCACGTTCTCTGTTCCACGAATTATATTCTTCGTTCTCTGATCCACGTTTTATATTACACGTTCTCTTCCAAGTTCTTTATTCCACGTTCTCTGGTCGATGTTCTCTGTTACAAGTTTTGAGTTCCGCATTCTATGTTCCAAGTTCTCCGTTCCACGTTCTCTGTTCCAGGTTCTATATTCCACGTTCTCTGTTCCACGATTTATATTCTATGTTTTCTGTTCCACGTTTTATATTTCACGTTCTCTGTTCCACGTTCTTTATTCCACGTTCTCTGTTCCAGGTTCTATATTCCACGTTCTCTGTTGCACATTCTATATTCCACGTTCTCTGTTCCACGATTTATATTCTATGTTTTCGGTTCCACGTTTTATATTATACGTTCTCTGTTCCACGTTCTTTATTCCACGTTCTCTGTTGCTCGTTCTATATTCCACGTTCTATATCCCACATTCTCTGTTCCATGTTCTGTTTCAAGTTCCATATTCCATGTTTAGTATTCCACGTTCTATATTCCATATTCTCATTTCCACTTTCTATATTCCATGTTTTCTGTTCCAAGTTCTACATTCCTTGTACTCTGTTCCACATTCTCAGTTCCATGTTCGATATTCCACTTTCTCTGTTCCATGTTCTATATTCCATGTTCTCAGTTCCACGATTTATATTCTACATTCTCTGTTCCACGTTTTATATTCCACGTTCTCTGCTACACGTTCTCTATTCCACGGTCTATATTACACACTCTCTGTTCCATGTTCTCTGTTACACGTTTTGTGTTCAACATTCTATGTTCCAAGTTCTCCGTTCCACGTTCTCTGTTCCAGGTTCCACGTTCTGTATTCCACGTTCTCTGTTCCACGTTATCTGTTCCACGTTCTATATTCCCTGTTCTCTGTTCCATGTTCTGTGTTTCACCTTCCATATTCCATGCCCTTTATTTCACGTTCTACATCCCGTATACTATTTTCCATTTTCTATATTCCATGTTTTTTGTTCCGCGAATTATATTCTTCGTTCTCTGATCCACGTTTTATGTTACATGTTCTCTTCCAAGTTCTTTATTCCACGTTCTCTGTTCGATGTTCTCTGTTACACGTTTTGTGTTCAACATTGTATGTTCCAAGTTCTCCGTTCCACGTTCTCTGTTCCAGGTTCTATATTCCACGTTCTCTATTCCACGTTCTGTATTCCACGTTCTCTGTTCCACGTTATCTGTTCCACATTCTATATTCCACGTTCTCTGTTCCACGAACTATATTCTACGTTCTCTGTTCCATGTTCTTTATTGCACGGTCTCAGCTCCATGTTCTATATACCTTGTTCTACATTGCTCATTCTCTGTTCCACTTTCTAAATTCTACATTCTCCATTTCACGTTCTCTGTTCCACTTTCTCTGTTCTATGTTATAAATTCTACGTTCTCTGTTCCATGTTTTATATTAGACGTTCTCTGTTCCACATTCTATATTCCACGTTCTCTGTTCCTCGTTCTATATTCCACGTTCTCTGTTTCCCGTTCCATATTCCATGTTCTGTATTCCACGTTCTACATTCCACATTCTCATTTCCACTTTCTATATTCCATGTTTTCTGTTGCAAGTTATATATTCCTTGTACTCTGCTCCACGTTCTCTGTTCCATGTTCAAAATTCCACGTTCTCTGTTCCACGTTCTCTATTCCACAAATTATATTCTTCGTTCTCTTTTCCACGTTTCAGATTATACGTGCTCTGTTCCAAGTTCTTTCTTCCATGTTCTCTGTTCCACGTTCTCTGTTCCACATTTTATATTCCACGTTCTCTGTTACACGTTCTCTATTCCACGGTCTATATTACACACTCTCTGTTCCATGTTCTCTGTTCCACGTTTTCTGTTCCACATTCTATATTCCACGTTCTCTGTTCCATGATTTATATTCTACGTTCTCTGTTCCACGTTTTATATTACACGTTCTCTGTTCCTCGTTCTATATTCCACGTTCTATCTCCCACATTCTCTGTTCCACGTTCAGTTTCACGTTCTATATTCCATGTTCTGTATTCCATGTTCTACATTCCAAATTCTCATTTCCACTTTCTATATTCCAGGTTTTCTGTTCCAAGTTGTATATTCCTTGTACTCTGTTCCACATTCTCTGTTCCATGTACTATATTCCACATTCTCTGTTCCACGTTCTCTGTTCCACAAATTATATTCTTCGTTCTCTTTTCCACGTTTCATATTACACGTGCTCTGTTCCACAAATTATATTCTTCGTTCTCTTTTCCACGTTTCATATTACACGTGCTCTGTTCCAAGTTCTTTCTTCCACGTTCTCTGTTCCACGTTCTATATTCCACGTTCTCTGTTACACGTTCTCTATTCTACTGTCTATATTCCACACTCTCTGTTCCATGTTCTCTGTTACACGTTTTGTGTTCAACATCCTATGTTCCACGTTGTCCGTTCCACGTTCTCTGTTCCACTTTCTAAATTCAACGTTCTCTGTTCCAAGTTCTATATTCCACGTTCTCTGTTCCACGAATTATATCCTTTGTTCTCTGTTCCACGTTTTATATTAGACGTTCTCTGTTGCACGTTCTGTATTCCCTGTTCTCTGTTCCACGTTCTATATTCCACATTCTAAATTCTTCGTTCTCTGTTCCAAATTCTATATTCCACACTCTCTGTTCCATGTTCTCTGTTACACTTTTTGTTTTCAACATTCTATGTTCCAAGTTCTCCGTTCCACATTCTCTGTTCCAGGTTCTTTATTCCACGTTTTCCGTTCCATGTTCTGTATTCCACGTTCTCTGTTCCACGTTTTCTGTTCCACATTCTATATTCCACGTTCTCTGTTCCATGATTTATATTCTACGTTCTCTGTTCCACGTTTTATATTACACGTTCTCTGTTCCACGTTCTATATTCCACGTTCTCTGTTCCTCGTTCTATATTCCATGTTCTATATATCACATTCTCTGTTCCACGTTCTGTTTCACGTTCCATATTCCATGTTCTGTATTCCACGTTCTACATTCCAAATTCTCATTTCCGCTTTCTATATTCCAGGTTTTCTGTTCCAAGTTGTATATTCCTTGTACCCTGTTCCACATTCTCTGTTCCATGTACTATATTCCACATTCTCTGTTCCACGTTCTCTGTTCCATGAATTATATTCTTCGTTCTCTTTTCCACGTTTCATATTACACGTGCTCTGTTCCAACATCTTTCTTCCATGTTCTCTATTCCACGTTCTATATTCCACGTTCTAAATTCTTCGTTCTCTGTTCCAAATTCTATATTCCACATTCTCTATTCCATGTTCTCAGTTACACGTTTTGTGTTCAACATTGTATGTTCCAAGTTGTCCGTTCCACGTTCTCTGTTCCATTTTATAAATTCAGCGTTCTCTGTTCCAAGTTCTATATTCCACATTCTCTGTTCCACGAATTATATCCTTCGTTCTCTGTTCCACGTTTTATATTAGACGTTCTCTGTTGCACGTTCTGTATTCCCTGTTCTCTGTTCCACGTTCTAAATTCTTCGTTCTCTGTTCCAAATTCTATATTCCACGTTCTCTGTTACACGTTCTCTATTCCACGGACTATATTCCACACTCTCTGTTCCATGTTTTATATTAGATGTTCTCTGTTCCAATTTCTATATTTCTATATTCCATGTTCTCTGCTCCACGTTCGATATTCCACATTCACTGTTCCATGTTCTATATTCCACGATTTCTGTTCGACGTTCTATATTCCATGTTCACTGTTCCATTTTCTCTGTTACACGTTCTGTGCTCCATATTCTATCTTCCAATTTCTCCATTGCACATTCTCTGTTCCATGTTCTCTGTTCCACGAATTATATTCTTCGTTCTCTTTTCCACGTTTCATATTACACGTGCTCTGTTCCAAGTTCTTTCTTCCACGTTATCTGTTCCACGTTCTATGTTCCACGTTCTCTGTTACACGTTCTCTATTCCACGGTCTCTATTCCACACTCTCTGTTCCATGTTCTCTGTCACACGTTTTGTGTTCAACATTCTATTTTCCAAGTTCTCCGTTCCACGTTCTCTGTTCCAGGTTCTATATTCCACGTTCTCTGTTCCACGTTCTATATTCCACGTTCTAAATTCTTCGTTCTCTGTTCCAAATTCTATATTCCACATTCTCTATTCCATGTTCTCAGTTACACGTTTTGTGTTCAACATTGTACGTTCCAAGTTGTCCGTTCCACGTTCTCTGTTCCATTTTATAAATTCAGTGTTCTCTGTTCCAAGTTCTATATTCCACATTCTCTGTTCCACGAATTATATCCTTCGTTCTCTGTTCCACGTTTTATATTAGACGTTCTCTGTTGCACGTTCTGTATTCCCTGTTCTCTGTTCCACGTTCTAAATTCTTCGTTCTCTGTTCCAAATTCTATATTACACATTCTCTGTTACACGTTCTCTATTCCACGGACTATATTCCACACTCTCTGTTCCATGTTTTATATTAGACGTTCTATGTTCCACTTTCAATATTCCATGTTCTCTGTTCCACATTCTCAGTTACACGTTCGATATTCCACGTTCACTGTTCCATGTTCTATATTCCACGTTCTCTGTTCCACGTTCTATATTCCATGTTCACTGTTCCATTTTCTCTGTTACAGGTTCTGTGCTCCATATTCTATCTTCCAATTTCTCCGATGCACATTCGCTGTTCCACGTCCTCTGTTCCACGAATTATATTCTTCGTTCTCTTTTCCACGTTTCATATTACACGTGCTCTGTTCCAAGTTCTTTCTTCCACGTTATCTGTTCTACGTTCTCTGTTCCAGGTTCTATATTCCATATTCTCTGTTCCACGATCTGTATTCCACGTTCTCTGTTCCACGTTATCGGTTCCACATTCTATATTCCACGTTCTCCGTTCCACGAATTATATTCTTCGTTCTCTGATCCATGTTTTATATTACACGTTCTTTTCCAAGTTCTTTATTCCACTTTCTCTGTTCGATGTTCTCTGTTACACGTTTTGAGTTCAGCATTCTATGTTCCAAGTTCTCCGTTCCACGTTCTCTGTTCCAGGTTCTATATTCCACGTTCTCTGTTCCACATTCTATATTCTACGTTCTCTGTTCCACGATTTATATTCTGCGTTTTCTGTTCCACGTTTTATATTACACGTTCTCTGTTCCACGTTCTTTATTCCATGTTCTCTGTTCCTCGTTCTATATTCCACGTTCTATATCCCACATCCTCTGTTCCATGTTCTGTTTCAAGTTCCATATTCCATGTTCTGTATTCCACGTTCTATATTCCATATTCTCATTTCCACTTTCTATATTCCAGGTTTTCTGTTCCAAGTTCTACATTCCTTATACTCTGTTCCACGATCTCTATTCCACGAATTATATTCTTCGTTCTCTTTTCCACGTTTCATATTACACGTGCTCTGTTCCAAGTTCTTTCTTCCACGTTATCTGTTCTACCTTCTCTGTTCCAGGTTCTATATTCCATGTTCTCTGTTCCACGATCTGTATTCCACGTTCTCTGTTCCACGTTATCGGTTCCACATTCTATATTCCACTTTCTCTGTTCCACGTTCTGTGTTTCACCTTCCATATTCCATGCCCTTTATTTCACGTTCTATATCCCATATACTATTTTCCATTTTCTATATTCCACGTTTTCTGTTCCAAGTTCTATATTCCACATTCTCTGTTCCACGAATTATATTCTTCGTTCTCTGATCCATGTTTTATATTACACGTTCTCTTCCAAGTTCATTATTCCACTTTCTCTGTTCCATGTTCTCTGTTACACGTTTTGAGTTCCGCATTCTATGTTCCAAGTTCTCCGTTCCACGTTCTCTGTTCCAGGTTCTATATTCCACGTTCTCTGTTCCACATTCTATATTCTACGTTCTCTGTTCCACGATTTATATTCTGCGTTTTCTGTTCCACGTTTTATATTACACGTTCTCTGTTCCACGTTCTTTATTCCATGTTCTCTGTTCCTCGTTCTATATTCCACGTTCTATATCCCACATCCTCTGTTCCATGTTCTGTTTCAAGTTCCATATTCCATGTTCTGTATTCCACGTTCTATATTCCATATTCTCATTTCCACTTTCTATATTCCAGGTTTTCTGTTCCAAGTTCTACATTCCTTGTACTCTGTTCCACGTTCTCTATTCCACGAATTATATTCTTCGTTCTCTTTTCCATGTTTCATATTACACGTTCTCTGTTCCACGAATTATATTCTTCGTTCTCTTTTCCACGTTTCATATTACACGTGCTCTGTTCCAAGTTCTTTCTTCCACGTTATCTGTTCCACGTTCTATGTTCCACGTTCTCTGTTACACGTTCTCTATTCCACGGTCTCTATTCCACACTCTCTGTTCCATGTTCTCTGTCACACGTTTTGTGTTCAACATTCTATTTTCCAAGTTCTCCGTTCCACGTTCTCTGTTCCAGGTTCTATATTCCACATTCTCTGTTCCACGTTCTATATTCCACGTTCTAAATTCTTCGTTCTCTGTTCCAAATTCTATATTCCACATTCTCTATTCCATGTTCTCAGTTACACGTTTTGTGTTCAACATTGTACGTTCCAAGTTGTCCGTTCCACGTTCTCTGTTCCATTTTATAAATTCAGTGTTCTCTGTTCCAAGTTCTATATTCCACATTCTCTGTTCCACGAATTATATCCTTCGTTCTCTGTTCCACGTTTTATATTAGACGTTCTCTGTTGCACGTTCTGTATTCCCTGTTCTCTGTTCCACGTTCTAAATTCTTCGTTCTCTGTTCCAAATTCTATATTACACATTCTCTGTTACACGTTCTCTATTCCACGGACTATATTCCACACTCTCTGTTCCATGTTTTATATTAGACGTTCTATGTTCCACTTTCAATATTCCATGTTCTCTGTTCCACATTCTCAGTTACACGTTCGATATTCCACGTTCACTGTTCCATGTTCTATATTCCACGTTCTCTGTTCCACGTTCTATATTCCATGTTCACTGTTCCATTTTCTCTGTTACACGTTCTGTGCTCCATATTCTATCTTCCAATTTCTCCGATGCACATTCTCTGTTCCACGTTCTCTGTTCCACGAATTATATTCTTCGTTCTCTTTTCCACGTTTCATATTACACGTGCTCTGTTCCAAGTTCTTTCTTCCACGTTATCTGTTCTACGTTCTCTGTTCCAGGTTCTATATTCCATATTCTCTGTTCCACGATCTGTATTCCACGTTCTCTGTTCCACGTTATCGGTTCCACATTCTATATTCCACTTTCTCTGTTCCACGTTCTGTGTTTCACCTTCCATATTCCATGCCCTTTATTTCACGTTCTACATCCCATATACTATTTTCCATTTTCTATATTCCACATTTTCTGTTCCAAGTTCTATATTCCATGTTCTCCGTTCCACGAATTATATTCTTCGTTCTCTGATCCATGTTTTATATTACACGTTCTTTTCCAAGTTCTTTATTCCACTTTCTCTGTTCGATGTTCTCTGTTACACATTTTGAGTTCCGCATTCTATGTTCCAAGTTCTCCGTTCCATGTTCTCTGTTCCAGGTTCTATATTCCACGTTCTCTGTTTCACATTCTATATTCTACGTTCTCTGTTCCACGATTTATATTCTACGTTTTCTGTTCCACGTTTTATATTACACGTTCTCTGTTCCACGTTCTTTATTCCATGTTCTTTGTTCCTCGTTCTATATTCCACGTTCTATATCCCACATCCTCTGTTCCACATTCTGTTTCAAGTTCCTTATTCCATGTTCTGTATTCCACGTTCTATATTCCATATTCTCATTTCCACTTTCTATATTCCAGGTTTTCTGTTCCAAGTTCTACATTCCTTATACTCTGTTCCACGTTCTCTATTCCACGAATTATATTCTTCGTTCTCTTTTCCACGTTTCATATTACACGTGCTCTGTTCCAAGTTCTTTCTTCCACGTTATCTGTTCTACCTTCTCTGTTCCAGGTTCTATATTCCATGTTCTCTGTTCCACGATCTGTATTCCACTTTCTCTGTTCCACGTTCTGTGTTTCACCTTCCATATTCCATGCCCTTTATTTCACGTTCTACATCCCATATACTATTTTCCATTTTCTATATTCCACGTTTTATGTTCCAAGTTCTATATTCCACGTTCTCTGTTCCACGAATTATATTCTTCGTTCTCTGATCCACGTTTTATATTACACGTTCTCTTCCAAGTTCATTATTCCAAGTTCATTATTCCACGTTCTCTGTTCCATGTTCTCTGTTACACGTTTTGAGTTCCGCAATCTATGTTCCAAGTTCTCCGTTCCACGTTCTCTGTTCCAGGTTCTATATTCCTCGTTCTCTGTTCCACATTCTATATTCTACGTTCTCTGTTCCACGATTTATATTCTGCGTTTTCTGTTCCACGTTTTATATTACACGTTCTCTGTTCCACGTTCTTTATTCCATGTTCTCTGTTCCTCGTTCTATATTCCACGTTCTATATCCCACATCCTCTGTTCCATGTTCTGTTTCAAGTTCCATATTCCATGTTCTGTATTCCACGTTCTATATTCCATATTCTCATTTCCACTTTCTATATTCCAGGTTTTCTGTTCCAAGTTCTACATTCCTTGTACTCTGTTCCACGTTCTCTATTCCACGAATTATATTCTTCGTTCTCTTTTCCATGTTTCATTTTACACGTGCTCTGTTCCAAGTTCTTTCTTCCACGTTCTCTGTTCCACGTTCTCTATTCCACGGTCTATATTCCACACTCTTTGTTCCATGTTCTCTGTTCCACGTTCTCTGTTCCACTTTCTATATTCCATGTTCTCTGTTCCACATTCTCAGTTCCACGTTCGATATTTCACGTTCTCTGTTCCACGAATTATATCCTTCGTTCTCTGTTCCATGTTTTATATTAGACTTTCTCTGTTGCACGTTCTGTATTCCCTGTTCTCTGCTCCACGTTCTATATTCCACGTTCTAAATTCTTCGTTCTCTGTTCCAAATTCTATATTCCATGTTCTCTTTTCCACGAACTATATTCTACGTTCTCTGTTCCATGTTCTGTTTCAAGTTCCATATTCCATGTTCAGTATTTCACGTTCTATATTCCATATTCTCATTTCCACTTTCTATATTCCACGTTTTCTGTTCCAAGTTCTACATTCCTTGTACTCTGTTCCACATTCTCATTTCCATGTTCGATATTCCACTTTCTCTGTTCCATGTTCTATATTCCACGTTCTATGTTCCACGTTCTATATTCCACGTTCTATATTCCATGTTCTCTGTTTGACGATTTATATTCTACGTTCTCTGTTCCACGTTTTATATTCCAAGTTCTCTGTTACACGTTCTCTCTTCCACGGTCTATATTACACACTCTCTGTTCCATGTTCTCTGTTACACGTTTTGTGTTCAACATTCTATGTTCCAAGTTCTCCATTCCACGTTCTCTGTTCCAGGTTCTTTCTTCCACGTTATCTGTTCCACGTTCTATGTTCCATGTTCTCTGTTACACGTTTTGTGTTCAACATTCTATTTTCCACGTTCTCCGTTCCACGTTCTCTGTTACAGGTTCTATATTCCATGTTCTCTGTTCCACGATTTATATTCTACTTTTCCTGTTGCACGTTTTATATTCCACGTGCTCTATTACACGTTCTCTATTCCACGGTCTATATTCCACACTCTCTGTTCCAAGTTCTCTGTTCCACTATTTATATTCCACGTTCTCTGTTCCAACGTTCTGTGTTTCACCTTCCATATTCCATGCCCTTTATTTCATGTTCTACATCCCATATACTATTTTCCATTTTCTATATTCCACGTGTTCTGTTCCAAGTTCTATATTCCACGTTCTCTGTTCCACGAATTACATTCTTCGTTCTCTGATCCACATTTTATATTACACGTTCTCTTCCAAGTTCTTTATTCCACGTTCTCTGTTCGATGGTCTCTGTTACACGTTTTGAGTTCCGCATTCTATGTTCCAAGTTCTCCATTCCACGTTCTCTGTTCCAGGTTCTATATTCCACGTTCTCTGTTCCACATTCTATATTCCTCGTTCTCTGTTCCACGGTTTATATTCTACGTTCTCTGTTCCACGTTCTTTATTCTACGTTATAAATTCTACGTTCTCTGTTCCATGTTTTATATTAGACGTTCTCTGTTCCACATTTTATATTCCATGTTCTCTGTTCCACATTCTCAGTTCCACGTTCGATATTCCACGTTCTCTGTTCCATGTTCTATATTCCACGTTTTATGTTCCACGTTCTATATTCCATGTTCTCTGTTCCACTTTCTATATTCCATGTTCTCTGTTCCACATTCTCAGTTCCACGTTCGTTATTCCACTTTCTCTGTTCCATGTTCTATATTCCACGTTCTATGTTCCACGTTCTATATTCCATGTTCTCTGTTCCACGATTTATATTCTACTTTCTCTGTTGCACATTTTATATTCCACGTGCTCTATTACACGTTCTCTATTCCACGGTCTATATTCCCCACTCTCTGTTCCAAGTTCTCTGTTCCACTATTTATATTCCACGTTCTCTGTTTCACGTTCCATATTCCATGTTCTGTATTCCACGTTTTACATTCCATATTCTCATTTCCACTTTCTATATTCCACGTTTTCTGTTCCAAGTTCTATATTCCACGTTCTCTGTTCCACGTTCTAAATTCACTGTTCTCTGTTCCATGTTTTGTGTTTCATGTTCCATATTCCATGCTCTTTATTTCACGTTCTACATCCCATATACTATTTTCCATTTTCTATATTCCACATGTTCTGTTCCAAGTTCTATATTCCACGTTCTCTGTTCCACGAATTATATTCTTCGTTCTCTGATCCACATTTTATATTACACGTTCTCTTCCAAGTTCTTTATTCCACGTTCTCTGTTCGATGGTCTCTGTTACACGTTTTGAGTTCCGCATTCTATGTTCCAAGTTCTCCATTCCACGTTCTCTGTTCCACGTTTTATATTCCAAGTTCTCTGTTACACGTTCTCTCTTCCACGGTCTATATTACACACTCTCTGTTCCATGTTCTCTGTTACACGTTTTGTGTTCAACATTCTACGTTCCAAGTTCTCCGTTCCAGGTTCTCTGTTCCAGGTGCTTTCTTCCACGTTATCTGTTCCACGTTCTATGTTCCATGTTCTCTGTTACACGTTTTGTGTTCAACAATCTATTTTCCACGTTCTCCATTCCACGTTCTCTGTTCCAGGTTCTATATTCCACGTTCTCTGTTCCACATTCTATATTCCACGTTCTCTGTTCCACGGTTTATATTCTACGTTCTCTGTTCCACGTTCTTTATTCCACGTTCTCTGTTCCTCGTTCTATATTCCACGTTCTATATCCCACATTTCCTGTTCCACGTTCTGTTTCAAGTTCCATATTCCATGTTCTGTATTCCATGTTCTATATTCCATATTCTCATTTCCACTTTCTATATTCCACGTTTTATGTTCCAAGTTCTACATTCCTTGTAATCTGTTCCACATTCTCTGTTCCACGTTCTCTATTCCACGAATTATATTCTTTGTTCTCTTTTCCACTTTCTAAATTCAACATTCTCTGTTCCAAGTTCTATATTCCACGTTCCCTGTTCCACGAATTATATCCTTCATTTTCTGTTCCATGTTTTATATAAGACGTTCTCTGTTGCATGTTCTGTATTCCCTGTTTTCTGTTCCACGTTCTTTATTCTACGTTATAAATTCTACGTTCTCTGTTCCATGTTTTATATTAGACGTTCTCTGTTCCACATTCTATATTCCATGTTCTCTGTTCCACGTTCTCAGTTCCATGTTCTATATTCCACGTTTTATGTTCCACGTTCTATATTCCATGTTCTCTGTTCCACGATTTATATTCTACGTTCTCTGTTCCACGTTTTATATTACACGTTCTCTGTTCCACGTTCTATATTCCACGTTCTCTGTTCCACGTTCTCTGTTTCCCGTTCCATATTCCATGTTCTGTATTCCACGTTCTACATTCCACATTCTCATTTCCACTTTCTATATTCCATGTTTTCTGTTCCAAGTTCTATATTCCTTGTACTCTGCTCCACGTTCTCTGTTCCATGTTCTATATTCCACGTTCTCTGTTACACGTTTTGAGTTCCACATTCTATGTTCCAAGTTCTCCGTTCCACGTTCTCTTTTCCAGGTTCTATATTCCATGTTCTCTGTTCCACATTCTCAGTTCCACATTAGTTATTCCACCTTCTCTGTTCCATGTTCTATATTCCACATTCTATGTTCCACGTTCTATATTCCATGTTCTCTGTTCCATGATTTATATTCTACTTTCTCTGTTGCACGTTTTATATTCCACGTGCTCTATTACACGTTCTCTATTCCACGGTCTATATTCCACACTCTCTGTTCCAAGTTCCACTATTTATATTCCACGTTCTCTGTTCCAACGTTCTGTGTTTCACCTTCCATATTCCATGCCCTTTATTTCATGTTCTACATTCCATATACTATTTTCCATTTTCTATGTTCCAAGTTCTCCGTTCCACGTTCTCTTTTCCAGGTACTATATTCCACGTTTTCTGTTCCACTTTCAATATTCCATGTTCTCTGTTCCACATTCTCAGTTCCACGTTCGATATTCCACGTTCTCTGTTCCTTGTTCTATATTCCACGTTTTATGTTCCACGTTCTATATTCCATGTTCTCTGTTCCACGTTCTATATTCCACGTTCTCTGTTCCACGAATTATATTCTTCGTTCTCTGATCCACATTTTATATTACACGTTCTCTTCCAAGTTCTTTATTCCACGTTCTCTGTTCGATGGTCTCTGTTACACGTTTTGAGTTCCGCATTCTATGTTCCAAGTTCTCCATTCCACGTTCTCTGTTCCAGGTTCTATATTCCACGTTCTCTGCTCCACGTTCTATATTCCACGTTCTAAATTCTTCGTTCTCTGTTCCAAATTCTATATTCCATGTTCTCTGTTCCACGAACTATATTCTACGTTCTCTGTTCCACGTTCTGTTTCAAGTTCCATATTCCATGTTCAGTATTTCACGTTCTATATTCCATATTCTCATTTCCACTTTCTATATTCCACGTTTTCTGTTCCAAGTTCTACATTCCTTGTACTCTGTTCCACATTCTCATTTCCGTGTTCGATATTCCACTTTCTCTGTTCCATGTTCTATATTCCACGTTCTATGTTCCACGTTCTATATTCCATGTTCTATATTCCATGTTCTCTGTTTGACGATTTATAGTCTACGTTCTCTGTTCCACGTTTTATATTCCAAGTTCTCTGTTACACGTTCTCTCTTCCACGGTCTATATTACACACTCTCTGTTCCATGTTCTCTGTTACACGTTTTGTGTTCAACATTCTACGTTCCAAGTTCTCCGTTCCAGGTTCTCTGTTCCAGGTGCTTTCTTCCACGTTATCTGTTCCACGTTCTATGTTCCATGTTCTCTGTTACACGTTTTGTGTTCAACAATCTATTTTCCACGTTCTCCGTTCCATGATCTCTGTTACAGGTTCTATATTCCATGTTCTCTGTTCCACTTTCTATATTCCATGTTCTCTGTTCCACATTCTCAGTTCCACGTTTGTTATTCCACCTTCTCTGTTCCATGTTCTATATTCCACGTTCTATGTTCCACGTTCTATATTCCATGTTCTCTGTTCCATGATTTATATTCTTCGTTCTCTGATCCATGTTTTATATTACACGTTCTCTTCCAAGTTCTTTATTCCATGTTCTCTGTTCGATGTTCTCTGTTACACGTTTTGAGTTCCGCATTCTATGTTCCAAGTTCTCCGTTCCACGTTCTCTGTTCCAGGTTCTATATTCCACTTTCTCTGTTCCACATTCTATAGTCTACGTTCTCTGTTCCACGATTCATATTCTACATTTTCTGTTCCACGTTTTATATTACACGTTCTCTGTTCCACGGTTTATATTCTACGTTCTCTGTTCCACGTTCTTTATTCCACGTTCTCTGTTCCTCGTTCTATATTCCACGTTCTATATCCCACATCCTCTGTTCCATGTTCTGTTTCAAGTTCCATATTCCATGTTCTGTATTCCACGTTCTATATTCCATATTCTCATTTCCATTTTCTATATTCCAGGTTTTCTGTTCCAAGTTCTACATTCCTTGTACTCTGTTCCACATTCTCTGTTCCACGTTCTCTATTCCACGAATTATATTCTTCGTTCTCTTTTCCATGTTTCATATTACACGTGCTCTGTTCCAAGTTCTTTCTTCCAAGTTCTCTATTCCACGGTCTATATTCCACACTCTTTGTTCCATGTTCTCTGTTCCGCGTTCTTTATTCCACGTTCTCTGTTCCACTTTCTATATTCCATGTTCTCTGTTCCACATTCTCAGTTCCACGTTCGATATTTCACGTTCTCTGTTCCACGAATTATATCCTTCGTTCTCTGTTCCATGTTTTATATTAGACTTTCTCTGTTGCACGTTCTGTATTCCCTGTTCTCTGCTCCACGTTCTATATTCCACGTTCTAAATTCTTCGTTCTCTGTTCCAAATTCTATATTCCATTTTCTCTGTTCCACGAACTATATTCTACGTTCTCTGTTCCACATTCTGTTTCAAGTTCCATATTCCATGTTCAGTATTTCACTTTCTATATTCCATATTCTCATTTCCACTTTCTATATTCCATGTTTTCTGTTCCAAGTTCTACATTCCTTGTACTCTGTTCCACATTCTCATTTCCATGTTCGGTATTCCATTTTCTCTGTTCCATGTTCTATATTCCACGTTCTATGTTCCACGTTCTATATTCCATGTTCTATATTCCATGTTCTCTGTTTGACGATTTATAGTCTACGTTCTCTGTTCCACGTTTTATATTCCAAGTTCTCTGTTACACGTTCTCTCTTCCACGGTCTATATTACACACTCTCTGTTCCATGTTCTCTGTTACACGTTTTGTGTTCAACATTCTACGTTCCAAGTTCTCCGTTCCAGGTTCTCTGTTCCAGGTGCTTTCTTCCACGTTATCTGTTCCACGTTCTATGTTCCATGTTCTCTGTTACACGTTTTGTGTTCAACAATCTATTTTCCACGTTCTCCATTCCACGTTCTCTGTTCCAGGTTCTATATTCCACGTTCTCTGTTCCACATTCTATATTCCACGTTCTCTGTTCCACGGTTTATATTCTACGTTCTCTGTTCCACGTTCTTTATTCCACATTCTCTGTTCCTCGTTCTATATTCCACGTTCTATATCCCACATTTCCTGTTCCACGTTCTGTTTCAAGTTCCATATTCCATGTTCTGTATTCCATGTTCTATATTCCATATTCTCATTTCCACTTTCTATATTCCACGTTTTATGTTCCAAGTTCTACATTCCTTGTACTCTGTTCCACATTCTCTGTTCCACGTTCTCTATTCCACGAATTATATTCTTTGTTCTCTTTTCCACGTTTCAAATTACACGTGCTCTGTTCCAAGTTCTTTCTTCCACGTTCTCTGTTCCACGTTCTCTATTCCACGGTCTATATTCCACACCCTTTGTTCCATGTTCTCGTTTACACGTTTTGTGTTCAACATTCTATGTTGCAAGTTCTCCGTTCCACATTCTCTGTTCCACTTTCTAAATTCAACATTCTCTGTTCCAAGTTCTATATTCCACGTTCCCTGTTCCACGAATTATATCCTTCATTTTCTGTTCCATGTTTTATATAAGACGTTCTCTGTTGCATGTTCTGTATTCCCTGTTTTCTGTTCCACGTTCTTTATTCTACGTTATAAATTCTACGTTCTCTGTTCCATGTTTTATATTAGACGTTCTCTGTTCCACATTCTATATTCCATGTTCTCTGTTCCACGTTCTCAGTTCCATGTTCTATATTCCACGTTTTATGTTCCACGTTCTATATTCCATGTTCTCTGTTCCACGATTTATATTCTACGTTCTCTGTTCCACGTTTTATATTACACGTTCTCTGTTCCACGTTCTATATTCCACATTCTCTGTTCCACGTTCTCTGTTTCCCGTTCCATATTCCATGTTCTGTATTCCATGTTCTACATTCCACATTCTCATTTCCACTTTCTATATTCCATGTTTTCTGTTCCAAGTTCTATATTCCTTGTACTCTGCTCCACGTTCTCTGTTCCATGTTCTATATTCCACGTTCTCTGTTACACGTTTTGAGTTCCACATTCTATGTTCCAAGTTCTCCGTTCCACGTTCTCTTTTCCAGGTTCTATATTCCATGTTCTCTGTTCCACCTTCTCAGTTCCACGTTAGTTATTCCACCTTCTCTGTTCCATGTTCTATATTCCATGTTCTATGTTCCACGTTCTATATTCCATGTTCTCTGTTCCATGATTTATATTCTACTTTCTCTGTTGCACGTTTTATATTCCACGTGCTCTATTACACGTTCTCTATTCCACGGTCTATATTCCACACTCTCTGTTCCAAGTTCCACTATTTATATTCCACGTTCTCTGTTCCAACGTTCTGTGTTTCACCTTCCATATTCCATGCCCTTTATTTCATGTTCTACATTCCATATACTATTTTCCATTTTCTATGTTCCAAGTTCTCCGTTCCACGTTCTCTTTTCCAGGTACTATATTCCACGTTTTCTGTTCCACTTTCAATATTCCATGTTCTCTGTTCCACATTCTCAGTTCCACGTTCGATATTCCACGTTCTCTGTTCCTTGTTCTATATTCCACGTTTTATGTTCCACGTTCTATATTCCATGTTCTCTGTTCCACGATTTATATTCTACGTTCTCTGTTCCACGTTTTATATTACACGTTCTCTGTTCCACGTTCTATATTCCACGTTCTCTGTTCCTCGTTCTATATTCCACATTCTATATTCCACGTTCTCTGTTCCTCGTTCTATATTCCACGTTCTCTGTTCCACGTTCTCTGTTTCCCGTTCCATATTCCATGTTCTGTATTCCACGTTCTACATTCCACATTCTCATTTCCACTTTCTATATTCCATGTTTTCTGTTCCAAGTTCTATATTCCTTGTACTCTGCTCCACGTTCTCTGTTCCATGTTCTATATTCCACATTCTCTGTTACACGTTTTGAGTTCCACATTCTATGTTCCAAGTTCTCCGTTCCACGTTCTCTTTTCCAGGTTCTATATTCCACGTTCTCTGTTCCACTTTCTATATTCCATGTTCTCTGTTCCACATTCTCAGTTCCACATTTGATATTCCACCTTCTCTGTTCCATGTTCTATATTCCACGTTCTATGTTCCACGTTCTATATTCCATGTTCTCTGTTCCACGATTTATATTCTACTTTCTCTGTTGCACGTTTTATATTCCACGTGCTCTATTACACATTCTCTATTCCACGGTCTATATTCCACACTCTCTGTTCCAAGTTCTCTGTTCCACTATTTATATTCCACGTTCTCTGTTCCACATTCTATGTTTCACCTTCCATATTCCATGCCCTTTATTTCACGTTCTACATCCCATATACTATTTTCCATTTTCTATATTCCACGTGTTCTGTTCCAAGTTCTATATTCCACGTTCTCTGTTCCACGAATTATATTCTTCGTTCTCTGAGCCACGTTTTATATTTCACGTTCTCTTCCAAGTTCTTTATTCCACGTTCTCTGTTCGATGGTCTCTGTTACACGTTTTGAGTTCCGCATTCTATGTTCCAAGTTCTCCATTCCACATTCTCTGTTCCAGGTTCTATATTCCACGTTCTCTGCTCCACGTTCTAAATTCTTCGTTCTCTGTTCCAAATTCTATATTCCATGTTCTCTGTTCCACGAACTATATTCTACGTTCTCTGTTCCACGTTCTGTTTCAAGTTCCATATTCCATGTTCAGTATTTCACGTTCTATATTCCATATTCTCATTTCCACTTCCTATATTCCACGTTTTCTGTTCCAAGTTCTACATTCCTTGTACTCTGTTCCACATTCTCATTTCCGTGTTCGATATTCCACTTTCTCTGCTCCATGTTCTATATTCCACGTTCTATGTTCCACGTTCTGTATTCCATGTTCTATATTCCATGTTCTCTGTTTGACGATTTATAGTCTACGTTCTCTGTTCCACGTTTTATATTCCAAGTTCTCTGTTACACGTTCTCTCTTCCACGGTCTATATTACACACTCTCTGTTCCATGTTCTCTGTTACACGTTTTGTGTTCAACATTCTACGTTCCAAGTTCTCCGTTCCAGGTTCTCTGTTCCAGGTGCTTTCTTCCACGTTATCTGTTCCACGTTCTATGTTCCATGTTCTCTATTACACGTTTTGTGTTCAACAATCTATTTTCCACGTTCTCCGTTCCACGATCTCTGTTACAGGTTCTATATTCCATGTTCTCTGTTCCACTTTCTATATTCCATGTTCTCTGTTCCACATTCTCAGTTCCACGTTTGTTATTCCACCTTCTCTGTTCCATGTTCTATATTCCACGTTCTATGTTCCACGTTCTATATTCCATGTTCTCTGTTCCATGATTTATATTCTTCGTTCTCTGATCCATGTTTTATATTACACGTTCTCTTCCAAGTTCTTTATTCCATGTTCTCTGTTCGATGTTCTCTGTTACACGTTTTGAGTTCCGCATTCTATGTTCCAAGTTCTCCGTTCCACGTTCTCTGTTCCAGGTTCTATATTCCACTTTCTCTGTTCCACATTCTATATTCTACGTTCTCTGTTCCACGATTCATATTCTACTTTTTCTGTTCCACGTTTTATATTACATGTTCTCTGTTCCACGTTCTTTATTCCATGTTCTCTGTTCCTCGTTCTATATTCCACGTTCTATATCCCACATCTTCTGTTCCACGTTCTGTTTCAAGTTCCTTATTCCATGTTCTGTATTCCATGTTCTATATTCCATATTCTCATTTCCACTTTATATATTCCAGGTTTTCTGTTCCAAGTTCTACATTCCTTATACTCTGTTCCACATTCTCTGTTCCACGTTCTCTATTCCACGAATTATATTCTTCATTCTCTTTTCCACGTTGCATATTACACGTGCTCTGTTCCAAGTTCTTTCTTCCACGTTATCTGTTCTACCTTCTCTGTTCCAGGTTCTATATTCCATGTTCTCTGTTCCACGATCTGTATTCCACGTTCTCTGTTCCACGTTATCTGTTCCACATTCTATATTCCACTTTCTCTGTTCCACGTTCTGTGTTTCACCTTCCATATTCCATGCCCTTTATTTCACGTTCTACATCCCATATACTATTTTCCATTTTCTATATTCCACGTTTTCTGTTCCACAAATAATATTCTTCATTCTCTGATCCACGTTTTATATTACACGTTCTCTTCCAAGTTCTTTATTCCACGTTCTCTGTTCCATGTTCTCTGTTACACGTTTTGAGTTCCGCATTCTATGTTCCAAGTTCTCCGTTCCACGTTCTCTGTTCCAGGTTCTATATTCCACGTTCTCTGTTCCACATTCTATATTCTACGTTCTCTGTTCCACGATTTATATTCTGCGTTTTCTGTTCCACGTTTTATATTACACGTTCTCTGTTCCACGTTCTCTATTCCATGTTCTCTGTTCCTCGTTCTATATTCCACGTTCTATATCCCACATCCTCTGTTCCATGTTCTGTTTCAAGTTCCATATTCCATGTTCTGTATTCCACGTTCTATATTCCATATTCTCATTTCCATTTTCTATATTCCAGGTTTTCTGTTCCAAGTTCTACATTCCTTGTACTCTGTTCCACATTCTCTGTTCCACGTTCTCTATTCCACGAATTATATTCTTCGTTCTCTTTTCCATGTTTCATATTACACGTGCTCTGTTCCAAGTTCTTTCTTCCACGTTTTCTGTTCCACGTTCTCTATTCCACGGACTATATTCCACACTCTCTGTTCCATGTTTTATATTAGATGTTCTCTGTTCCAATTTCTATATTCCATGTTCTCTGTTCCACATTCTCAGTTACACGTTCGATATTCCACATTCACTGTTCCATGTTCTATATTCCACGTTCTCTGTTCGACGTTCTATATTCCATGTTCACTGTTCCATTTTCTCTGTTACACGTTCTGTGCTCCATATTCTATCTTCCAATTTCTCCATTGCACATTCTCTGTTCCACGAATTATATTCTTCGTTCTCTTTTCCACGTTTCATATTACACGTGCTCTGTTCCAAGATCTTTCTTCCACGTTATCTGTTCCACGTTCTATGTTCCACGTTCTCTGTTACACGTTCTCTATTCCACGGTCTCTATTCCACACTCTCTGTTCCATGTTCTCTGTTACACGTTTTGTGTTCAACGTTCTATTTTCCAAGTTCTCCGTTCCACGTTCTCTGTTCCAGGTTCTATATTCCACGTTCTCTGTTCCACGATCTGTATTCAATGTTCTCTGTTCCACATTATCTGTTCCACATTCTATATTCCACGTTCTCTGTTCCACTTTCTGTGTTTCATCTTCCATATTCCATGCCCTTTATTTCACGTTCTACATCCCATATACTATTTTCCATTTTCTATATTCCACATGTTCTGTTCCAAGTTCTTTATTCTACGTTCTCTGTTCGATGTTCTCTGTTACACGTTTTGAGTTCCGCATTCTATGTTCCAAGTTCTCCGTTCCACGTTCTCTGTTCCTCGTTCTATATTCCACGTTCTATCTCCCACATTCTCTGTTCCACGTTCTGTTTCATGTTCCATATTCCATGTTCTGTATTCCACGTTCTACATTCCTTATTCTCATTTGCACTTTCTATATTCCACGTTTTATGTTCCAAGTTGTATATTCCTTGTACTCTGTTCCACATTCTCTGTTCCACGTTCTCTGTTCCACGAATTATATTCTTCGTTCTCTTTTCCATGTTTCATATTACACGTGCTCTGTTCCAAGTTCTTTCTTCCACGTTATCTGTTCCACGTTCTATGTTCCACATTCTCTGTTACACGTTCTCTATTCCACAGTCTCTGTTCCACACTCTCTGTTCCATGATCTCTGTTACACGTTTTGTGTTCAACATTCTATTTTCCAAGTTCTCCGTTCCACGTTCTCTGTTCCAGGTTCTATATTCCATGTTTTCTGTTCCACGATCTGTATTCCACTTTCTCTGTTCCACGTTATCTGTTCCACATTCTATATTCCACGTTCTCTGTTCCACGTTCTGTGTTTCACCTTCCATATTCCATGCCCTTTATTTCACATTCTACATCCCATATACTATTTTCCATTTTCTATATTCCACGTGTTCTGTTCCAAGTTCTATATTCCACGTTCTCTGTTCCACGAATTATATTCTTCGTTCTCTGATCCACATTTTATATTACACGTTCTCTTCCAAGTTCTTTATTCCACGTTCTCTGTTCGATGGTCTCTGTTACACGTTTTGAGTTCCGCATACTATGTTCCAAGTTCTCCGTTCCACGTTCTCTGTTCCAGGTTCTATATTCCACGTTCTCTGTTCCACATTCTATATTCTACGTTCTCTGTTCCACGATTTATATTCTGCGTTTTCTGTTCCACGTTTTATATTACACGTTCTCTGTTCCACGTTCTCTATTCCATGTTCTCTGTTCCTCGTTCTATATTCCACGTTCTATATCCCACATCCTCTGTTCCATGTTCTGTTTCAAGTTCCATATTCCATGTTCTGTATTCCACGTTCTACATTCCACATTCTCATTTCCACTTTCTATATTCCAGGTTTTCTGTTCCAAGTTCTATATTCCTTGTACTCTGCTCCACATTCTCCGTTCCATGTTCTATATTTCACGTTCTCTGTTACACGTTTTGAGTTCCACATTCTATGTTCCAAGTTCTCCATTCCACGTTCTCTTTTCCAGGTTCTATATTCCACGTTCTCTGTTCCACTTTCTATATTCCATGTTCTCTGTTCCACATTCTCAGTTCCACGTTTGATATTCCACCTTCTCTGTTCCATGTTCTATATTCCAAGTTCTATGTTCCACGTTCTATATTCCATGTTCTCTGTTCCACGATTTATATTCTACTTTCTCTATTGCACGTTTTATATTCCACGTGCTCTATTACACGTTCTCTATTCCACGGTCTATATTCCACACTCTCTGTTCCAAGTTCTCTGTTCCACTATTTATATTCCACATTCTCTGTTCCACGTTCTATGTTTCACCTTCCATATTCCATGCCCTTTATTTCACGTTCTACATCCCATATACTATTTTCCATTTTCTATATTCCACATGTTCTGTTCCAAGTTCTATATTCCACGTTCTCTGTTCCACGAATTATATTCTTCGTTCTCTGATCCACGTTTTATATTACACGTTCTCTTCCAAGTTCTTTATTCCACGTTCTCTGTTCGATGGTCTCTGTTACACGTTTTGAGTTCTGCATTCTATGTTCCAAGTTCTCCATTCCACGTTCTCTGTTCCAGGTTCTATATTCCACGTTCTCTGCTCCACGTTCTATATTCCACGTTCAAAATTCTTCGTTCTCTGTTCCAAATTCTATATTCCATGTTCTCTGTTCCACGAACTATATTCTACGTTCTCTGTTCCACGTTCTGTTTCAAGTTCCATATTCCATGTTCAGTATTTCACGTTCTATATTTCATATTCTCATTTCCACTTTCTATATTCCACATTTTCTGTTCCAAGTTCTACATTCCTTGAACTCTGTTCCACATTCTCATTTCCATGTTCGATATTCCACTTTCTCTGTTCCATGTTCTATATTCCATGTTCTATATTCCATGTTCTCTGGTTGACGATTTATATTCTACGTTCTCTGTTCCACGTTTTATATTCCAAGTTCTCTGTTACACGTTCTCTCTTCCACGGTCTATATTACACACTCTCTGTTCCATGTTCTCTGTTAAACGTTTTGTGTTCAACATTCTATGTTCCAAGTTCTCCGTTCCACGTTCTCTGTTCCAGGTTCTTTCTTCCACGTTATCTGCTCCACGTTCTATGTTCCATGTTCTCTGTTACACGTTTTGTGTTCAACATTCTATTTTCCACGTTCTCCGTTCCACGTTCTCTGTTACAGGTTCTATATTCCATGTTCTCTGTTCCACGATCTGTATTCCACGTTCTCTGTTCCACGTTATCGGTTCCACATTCTATATTCCACGTTCTCTGTTCCACGTTCTGTGTTTCACCTTCCATATTCCATGCCCTTTATTTTACGTTCTACATTCCATATACTATTTTCCATTTTCTATATTCCACGTTCTCTGTTCCACTATTTATATTCCACGTTCTCTGTTCCAACGTTCTGTGTTTCACCTTCCATATTCCATGCCCTTTATTTCATGTTCTACTTTCCATATACTATTTTCCATTTTCTATGTTCCAAGTTCTCTGTTCCACGTTCTCTTTTCCAGGTACTATATTCCACGTTCTCTGTTCCACTTTCTATATTCCATGTTCTCTGTTCCACATTCTCAGTTCCACGTTTGATATTCCACCTTCTCTGTTCCATGTTCTATATTCCACGTTCTATGTTCCACGTTCTATATTCCATGTTCTCTGTTCCACGATTTATATTCTACTTTCTCTGTTGCACGTTTTATATTCCACATGCTCTATTACACGTTCTCTATTCCACGTTCTATATTCCACACTCTCTGTTCCAAGTTCTCTGTTCCACTATTTATATTCCACGTTCTCTGTTCCACGTTCTGTGTTTCACCTTCCATATTCCATGCCCTTTATTTCACGTTCTACATCCCATATACTATTTTCCATTTTCTATATTCCACGTGTTCTTTTCCAAGTTCTATATTCCACGTTCTCTGTTCCACGAATTATATTCTTCGTTCTCTGATCCACGTTTTATATTACACGTTCTCTTCCAAGTTCTTTATTCCACGTTCTCTGTTCGATGGTCTCTGTTACACGTTTTGAGTTCCACATTCTATGTTCCAAGTTCTCCATTCCACGTTCTCTGTTCCAGGTTCTATATTCCACGTTCTCTGTTCCACATTCTATATTCCACGTTCTCTGTTCCACGGTTTATATTCTACGTTCTCTGTTCCACATTCTTTATACCACGTTCTCTGTTCCTCGTTCTATATTCCACGTTCTATATCCCACATTCTCTGTTCCACGTTCTGTTTCAAGTTCCATATTCCATGTTCTGTAATCCATGTTCTATATTCCATATTCTCATTTCCACTTTCTATATTCCACGTTTTATGTTCCAAGTTCTACATTCTTTGTACTCTGTTCCACATTCTCTGTTTCACGTTCTCTATTCCACGAATTATATTCTTCGTTCTCTTTTCCACGTTTCAAATTACACGTGCTCTGTTCCAAGTTCTTTCTTCCACGTTCTCTGTTCCACGTTCTCTATTCCACGGTCTATATTCCACACCCTTTGTTCCATGTTCTCGTTTACACGTTTTGTGTTCAACATTCTATGTTCCAAGTTCTCCGTTCCACATTCTCTGTTCCACTTTCTAAATTCAACATTCTCTGTTCCAAGTTCTATATTCCACGTTCTCTGTTCCACGAATTATATCCTTCATTCTCTGTTCCACGTTTTATATAAGACGTTCTCTGTTGCATGTTCTGTATTCCCTGTTCTCTGTTCCACGTTCTATATTCCACGTTCTAAATTCTTCGTTCTCTGTTCCAAATTCTATATTCCTCGTTCTCTGTTCCACGAACTATATGCTACGTTCTCTGTTCCACGTTCTTTATTGCACGGTCTCTGCTCCACGTTCTATGTTCCACGTTCTACATTCCTCATTCTCTGTTCCACTTTCTAAATTCTACGTTCTCCGTTTCACGTTCTCTGTTCTACTTTCTCTATTCTACGTTATAAATTCTATGTTCTCTGTTCCATGTTTTATATTAGACGTTCTCTGTTCCACATTCTATATTCCATGTTCTCTGTTCCACATTCTCAGTTCCACGTTCGATATTCCATGTTCTCTGTTTCACATTCTATATTCCACTTTCTCTGTTCCACGTTCTGTGTTTCACCTTCCATATTCCATGCCCTTTATTTCACGTTCTACATCCCATATACTATTTTCCATTTTCTATATTCAACGGGTTCTGTTCCAAGTTCTATATTCCACGTTCTCTGTTCCACGAATTATATTCTTCGTTCACTGATCCACGTTTTATATTACACGTTCTCTTCCAAATTCTTTATTCCACGACCTCTGGTCGATGTTCTCTGTTACACGTTTTGAGTTCCGCATTCTATGTTCCAAGTTCCCCGTTCCACGTTCTCTGTTCCAGGTTCTATATTCCACGTTCTCTGTTCCACGATTTATATTCTACGTTTTCTGTTCCACGTTTTATATTACACATTCTCTGTTCCACATTCTATATTCCACGTTCTCTGTTCCTCGTTCCATATTCCATGTTCTGTATTCCACGTTCTACATTCCACATTCGCATTTCCACATTCTATATTCCACGTTCTCTGTTCCATGATTTATATTCTACGTTCTCTGTTCCACGTTTTATATTACACGTTCTCAGTTCCACGTTCTTTATTCCACGTTCTCTGTTCCTCGTTCTATATTCCACGTTCTATATCCCACTTTCTCTGTTCCACGTTCTGTTTCAAGTTCCATATTCCATGTTCTATATTCCATATTCTCATTTCCTCTTTCTATATTCCACGTTTTCTGTTCCAAGTTCTACATTCCTTGTACTCTGTTCCACATTCTCTGTTCCACGTTCTCTATTCCACGAATTATATTCTTCGTTCTCTTTTCCACGTTTCATATTACACCTGCTCTGTTCCAAGTTCTTTCTTCCACGTTCTCTGTTCCACGTTCTCTATTCCACGGTCTATATTCCACACCCTTTGTTCCATGTTCTCTGTTACACGTTTTGTCTTCAACATTCTATGTTCCAGGTTCTCCGTTCCACATTCTCTGTTCCACTTTCTAAATTCAACATTCTCTGTTCCAAGTTCTATATTCCACGTTCTCTGTTCCACCAATTATATCCTTCATTCTCTGTTCCACGTTTTATATAAGACGTTCTCTGTTGCATGTTCTGTATTCCCTGTTTTCTGTTCCACGTTCTTTATTCTACGTTATAAATTCTACGTTCTCTGTTCCACGTTTTATATTACACTTTCTCTGTTCCACATTCTATATTCCACATTCTCTGTTCCTCGTTCTATATTCCACGTTCTCTGTTCCACGTTCTCTGTTTCCCGTTCCATATTCCATGTTCTGTATTCCACGTTCTACATTCCACATTCTCATTTCCACTTTCTATATTCCAGGTTTTCTGTTCCAAGTTCTATATTCCTTGTACTCTGCTCCACGTTCTCTGTTCCATGTTCTATATTCCACGTTCTCTGTTACACGTTTTGAGTTCCACATTCTATGTTCCAAGTTCTCCGTTCCACGTTCTCTTTTCCAGGTTCTATATTCCACGTTCTCTGTTCCACGTTGTATATTCCACGTTCTAAATTCTTCGTTCTCTGTTCCAAATTCTATATTCCATGTTCTCTGTTACACGTTTTGAGTTCCACATTCTATGTTCCAAGTTCTCCGTTCCACGTTCTCTTTTCCAGGTTCTATATTCCACGTTCTCTGTTCCACGTTGTATATTCTACGTTCTACATTCCTCATTCTCTGTTCCACTTTCTAAATTCTACGTTCTCCGTTTCACGTTCTCTGTTCTACTTTCTCTATTCTACGTTATAAATTCTATGTTCTCTGTTCCATGTTTTATATTAGACGTTCTCTGTTCCACATTCTATATTCCATGTTCTCTGTTCCACATTCTCAGTTCCACGTTCGATATTCCATGTTCTCTGTTTCACATTCTATATTCCACTTTCTCTGTTCCACGTTCTGTGTTTCACCTTCCATATTCCATGCCCTTTATTTCACGTTCTACATCCCATATACTATTTTCCATTTTCTATATTCCACATGTTCTGTTCCAAGTTCTATATTCCACGTTCTCTGTTCCATGAATTATATTCTTCATTCTCTGATCCACGTTTTATATTACACGTTCTCTTCCAAGTTCTTTATTCCACGTTCTCTGTTCGATGTTCTCTGTTACACGTTTTGCCTTCCGCATTCTATGTTCCAAGTTCTCCGTTCTACGTTCTCTGTTCCAGGTTCTATATTGCACGTTCTCTGTTCCACATTCTATATTCCACATTCTCTGTTCCACGATTTATATTCTACATTCTCTGTTCCACGTTTTATATTACACTTTCTCTGTTCCACGTTCTTTATTCCACGTTCTCTGTTCCTCGTTCTATATTCCACGTTCTATATCCCACATTCTCTGTTCCACGTTCTGTTCCACGTTCTGTTTCACGTTCCATATTCCATGTTCTGTATTCCACATTCTACATTGCATATTCTCATTTGCACTTTCTATATTCCACGTTTTCTGTTCCAAGTTGTATATTCCTTGTACTCTGTTCCACATTCTCTGTTCCATGTTGTATACTCCAAAATCTCTGTTCCACGTTCTCTATTCCACGAATTATATTCTTTGTTCTCTTTTCCATGTTTCATATTACACGTGCTCTGTTCCAAGTTCTTTCTTCCACGTTCTATGTTCCACATTCTCTGTTACACGTTCTCTATTCCACGGTCTCTGTTCCACACTCTCTGTTCCATGTTCTCTGTTACACGTTTTGTGTTCAACATTCTATTTTCCAAGTTCTCCGTTCCACGTTCTCTGTTCCAGGTTCTATATTCCATGTTTTCTGTTCCACGATCTGTATTCCACATTCTCTGTTCCACGTTATCTGTTCCACATTCTATATTCCACGTTCTCTGTTCCAACGTTCTGTGTTTCACCTTCCATATTCCATGCCCTTTATTTCACGTTCTACATCCCATATACTATTTTCCATTTTCTATATTCCACGTGTTCTGTTCCAAGTTCTATATTCCACGTTCTCTGTTCCACGAATTATATTCTTCATTCTCTGATCCACGTTTTATATTACACGTTCTCTTCCAAGTTCTTTATTCCACGTTCTCTGTTCAATGTTCTCTGTTACACGTTTTGAGTTCTGCATTCTATGTTCTCTGTTCCAGGTTCTATATTCCACGTTCTCTGTTCCACATTCTATATTCCATGTTCTCTGTTCCACGATTTATATTTATATTTATATTTATATTCTTCGTTTTCTGTTCCACGTTTTATATTACATGTTCTCTGTTCCACGTTCTTTATTCCACGTTCTCTGTTCCTCGTTCTATATTCCACGTTCTATATCCCACATTCTCTGTTCCACGTTCTGTTTCAAGTTCCGTATTCCATGTTCTGTATTCCATGTTCTATATTCCATATTCTCATTTCCACTTTCTATATTCCACGTTTTCTGTTCCAAGTTCTACATTCCTTGTACTCTGTTCCACATTCTCATTTCCATATTCTCATGTTCCAAGTTCTATATTCTACGTTCTGTATTCCACGTTCTCTGCTCCATGTTCTCTGTTCCACATTCTATATTCCACTTTCTCTTGTGCACGTTCTATATGCTACGTTCTCTGTTCCACATTCTATATTTCACGTTCTATATTCCCTTTTCTATATTCCACGTTGTCTGTTCCACATTCTATATTCCACGTTCTATATTCCACATTGTCTGTTCCACGTTCTATATTTCTCGTTCTATATTCCACGTTCTCTGTTCCAAGTTCTATATTCCACGTTCCGTATTTCACGTTCTCTGTTCCAGTTTCTGTATTCCACGTTCTCTGTTCCATTTTCTCACTTCCACATTCTATATTCAAAATTCTCTGTTCCAAGTTCTCTGTTCCACGTTCTATATTCCACGTTCTCTTTTCAACGTTCTTTCTTCCACATTCTCTGTTCCACGTTCTATATTCCACGTTCTCTTTTCCACGTTCTCTGTTCCACGTTCTATATTCCACTTTCCCTGTTCCACGTTCTCTGTTCCACATTCTATATTCCACGTTCTCTGTACCACTTTCTCCGTTCCAAATTCTATATTCCACGATCTAAATTCCACGTTCTATATTCCAAGTTCTATATTTTTGTTCTATATTCCACATCGTCTGTTCCAAGTTCTATATTTCACGTTCTCTGTTCCAGTTTCTGTATTCCAAGTTCTCTGTTCCATGTTCTCAGTTCCACATTCGATATTCAATATTCTCTGTACCAAGTTCTCTGTTCCATGTTCTATATTCCACGTTCACTTTTCAACGTTCTATTTTCTACTTTCTCTGCTCCACATTCTCTGTTCCACGTTCTATATTCCACGTTCTCTTTTCCACGTTCTATATTCCGCATTCTATATTCCCTGTTCTATATTCCACATTGTCTGTTCCACGTTCTATATTTCTCGTTCTATATTCCACGTTCTCTGTTCCAAGTTCTATATTCCACGTTCTGTGTTCCACATTCTATGTTCCACATACTCTGTTCCATGTTCTCTTTTCAACGTTCTCTGTTCCACGTTTTCTGTTTCACAAACTATATTCAACATCCTCTGTTCCATGTTTTATATTACAGGTTCTCTGGTCCAAGTTCTGTATTCCACATTCTCTGTTCCACGATCTATATTCCACGTTCTCCGTTCCACGTTCTCTGTTTCACATTCTATATTCAACGTTCCCTGTTCCACATTCTATATTCAACGTTCTCTGTTCCAAGTACTATATTCCATGTTCTCTGTTCCACATTCTCTGTTCCACATACTCTGTTCCATGTTCTCTGTTCCACATTCTCTGTTCCACATACTCTGTTCCATGTTCTCTGTTCAACGTTCTCTGTTCCACGTTTTCTTTTTCACAAACTATATTCAACATTCTCTGTTCCATGTTTTATATTACACGTTCTCGTCCAAGTTCTTTATTCCACATTCTCTGTTCCACATTCTATATTCCACGCGCTCTGTTCCATTTTCACTGTTACACGTTCTGTGTTCCACATTCTATGTTCCTATTTCACCGCTCCACGTTCTCTCTTCCACGTTCTCTATTCCACGTTCTATATCCAACATTCTCTGTGCCAAATTTTATATTCCACGTTCTCTGTTCCACGTTTTACATTCCACTTTAACTGTTCCATTTTCTCTGTTACACGTTCTGTGTTCCACATTCTATGTTCCAATTTCTCTGTTCCACGTTCTCTGTTCCACGTTCTATATTCCACGTTCTCTGTTCCACATTCTATATTCCACGTTCTCTGTTCCACGTCCTATATTCCATGTTCACTGTTCCATTTTCTCTGTTACACGTTCTGTGCTCCACATTCTATGTTCCAATTTCTCCGTTCCACGTTCTCTGTTCCAAGTTCAATATTCCACGTTCTCTGATCCACGTTCTCCATTTCACATTCCATATTCCATGTACTGTATTCCACATTCTACATTCCATATCCTCATTTCCACTTGCTATATTCCACGTTGTCTGTTCCGCATTCTATATTCCACGTTCTGTATTCCACGTTCTATAATCCACGTTCTCTAATCCACGTTTTATATTCCACTTTCTATATTCCACATTCTCCGTTCCGCTTTCTCTGTTCCACTTTTTATATTCCACGTTCTCTTTTCCATGTTCTCTGTTCCACGTTCTTTATTCCACTTTCCCTGTTCCACGTTCTCTGTTCCACATTCTATATTCCACGTTCTCCGTACCACTTTCTCCGTTCCAAATTCTATGTTCCACGATCTAAATTCCACGTTCTATATTACAAGTTCTATATTATTGTTCTATATTCCACATTGTCTGTTCCAAGTTCTATATTTCACATTCTCTTTTCCAGTTTCTGTATTCCAAGTTCTCTGTTCCATGTTCTCAGTTCCACATTCGATATTCAATATTCTCTGTTCCAAGTTCTCTATTCCACGTTCTATATTGCACGTTCTCTCTTCCATGTTCTATATTCCACGTTCTCTTTTCAACGTTCTAATTTTCTACTTTCTCTGCTCCACATTCTCTGTTCCACGTTCTATATTCCACATTCTCTTTTCCACGTTCTATATTCCACATTCTATATTCCCTGTTCTATATTCCACATTGTCTGTTCCACGTTCTATATTTCTCGTTCTATATTCCACGTTCTCTGTTCCAAGTTCTATGTTCCACGTTCTGTATTCCATGTACTCTGTTCCACGTTCTATATTCCACTTTCCCTGTTCCACGTTCTCTGTTCCACATTCTATATTCCACGTTCTCCGTACCACTTTCTCCGTTCCAAATTCTATGTTCCACGATCTAAATTCCACGTTCTATATTACAAGTTCTATATTATTGTTCTATATTCCACATTGTCTGTTCCAAGTTCTATATTTCACATTCTCTTTTCCAGTTTCTGTATTCCAAGTTCTCTGTTCCATGTTCTCAGTTCCACATTCGATATTCAATATTCTCTGTACCAAGTTCTCTGTTCCATGTTCTATATTCCACGTTCACTTTTCAACGTTCTATTTTCTACTTTCTCTGCTCCACATTCTCTGTTCCACGTTCTATATTCCACGTTCTCTTTTCCACGTTCTATATTCCGCATTCTATATTCCCTGTTCTATATTCCACATTGTCTGTTCCACGTTCTATATTTCTCGTTCTATATTCCACGTTCTCTGTTCCAAGTTCTATATTCCACGTTCTGTGTTCCACATTCTATGTTCCACGTACTCTGTTCCATGTTCTCTTTTCAACGTTCTCTGTTCCACGTTTTCTGTTTCACAAACTATATTCAACATCCTCTGTTCCATGTTTTATATTACAGGTTCTCTGGTCCAAGTTCTGTATTCCACATTCTCTGTTCCACGATCTATATTCCACGTTCTCCGTTCCACGTTCTCTGTTTCACATTCTATATTCAACGTTCCCTGTTCCACATTCTATATTCAACGTTCTCTGTTCCAAGTACTATATTCCATGTTCTCTGTTCCACATTCTCTGTTCCACATACTCTGTTCCATGTTCTCTTTTCAACGTTCTCTGTTCCACGTTTTCTTTTTCACAAACTATATTCAACATTCTCTGTTCCATGTTTTATATTACACGTTCTCGTCCAAGTTCTTTATTCCACATTATCTGTTCCACATTCTATATTCCACGCGCTCTGTTCCATTTTCACTGTTACACGTTCTGTGTTCCACATTCTATGTTCCTATTTCACCGCTCCACGTTCTCTCTTCCACGTTCTCTATTCCACGTTCTATATCCAACATTCTCTGTGCCAAATTTTATATTCCAAGTTCTCTGTTCCACGTTTTACATTCCACTTTAACTGTTCCATTTTCTCTGTTACACGTTCTGTGTTCCACATTCTATGTTCCAATTTCTCTGTTCCACGTTCTCTGTTCCACGTTCTATATTCCACGTTCTCTGTTCCACATTCTATATTCCACGTTCTCTGTTCCACGTCCTATATTCCATGTTCACTGTTCCATTTTCTCTGTTACACGTTCTGTGCTCCACATTCTATGTTCCAATTTCTCCGTTCCACGTTCTCTGTTCCAAGTTCAATATTCCACGTTCTCTGATCCACGTTCTCCATTTCACATTCCATATTCCATGTACTGTATTCCACATTCTACATTCCATATCCTCATTTCCACTTGCTATATTCCACGTTGTCTGTTCTGCATTCTATATTCCACGTTCTGTATTCCACGTTCTATAATCCACGTTCTCTAATCCACGTTTTATATTCCACTTTCTATATTCCACATTCTCCGTTCCGCTTTCTCTGTTCCACTTTTTATATTCCACGTTCTCTTTTCCATGTTCTCTGTTCCACGTTCTTTATTCCACTTTCCCTGTTCCACGTTCTCTGTTCCACATTCTATATTCCACGTTCTCCGTACCACTTTCTCCGTTCCAAATTCTATGTTCCACGATCTAAATTCCACGTTCTATATTACAAGTTCTATATTATTGTTCTATATTCCACATTGTCTGTTCCAAGTTCTATATTTCACATTCTCTTTTCCAGTTTCTGTATTCCAAGTTCTCTGTTCCATGTTCTCAGTTCCACATTCTATATTCAACGTTCTCTGTTCCAAGTACTATATTCCATGTTCTCTGTTCAACGTTCTCTGTTCCACGTTTTCTTTTTCACAAACTATATTCAACATTCTCTGTTCCATTTTTTATATTACACGTTCTCTGGTCCAAGTTCTTTATTCCACATTCTCTGTTCCACAATCTATATTCCACGTTCTCCGTTCCACGTTCTCTGTTTCACATTCTATATTCAACATTCTCTGTTCCAAGTACTATATTCCATGTTCTCTGTTCCACATTCTCTGTTCCACATACTCTGTTCCATGTTCTCTGTTCAACGTTCTCTGTTCCACATTTTCTTTTTCACAAACTATATTCAACATTCTCTGTTCCATGTTTTATATTACACGTTCTCTGGTCCAAGTTCTTTATTCCACATTCTCTGTTCCACGTTCTATATTCCACGCGCTCTGTTCCATTTTCACTGTTACACGTTCTGTGTTCCACATTCTATGTTCCAATTTCACCGCTCCACGTTCTCTCTTCCACGTTCTCTATTCCACGTTCTATATCCAACATTCTCTGTGCCAAATTTTATATTCCACGTTCTCTGTTCCACGTTTTACATTCCACTTTAACTGTTCCATTTTCTCTGTTACATGTTCTGTGTTCCACATTCTATGTTCCAATTTCTCTGTTCCACGTTCTATATTCCACGTTCTCTGTTCCACATTCTATATTCCACATTCTCTGTTCCACGTTCTATATTCCATGTTCACTGTTCCATTTTCTCTGTTACACGTTCTGTGCTCCACATTCTATCTTCCAATTTCTCCGTTCCACGTTCTCTGTTCCAAGTTCAATATTCCACGTTCTCTGATCCACGTTCTCCGTTTCACATTCCATATTCCATGTACTGTATTCCACATTCTACATTCCATATCCTCATTTCCACTTGCTATATTCCACGTTGTCTGTTCCGCATTCTATATTCCATGTTCTGTATTCCACGTTCTATAATCCACGTTCTCTAATCCACGTTTTATATTCCACTTTCTATATTCCACATTCTCTGTTCCGCTTTCTCTGTTCCACTTTTTATATTCCACGTTCTCTTTTCCATGTTCTCTGTTCCACGTTCTTTATTCCACTTTCCCTGTTTCACGTTCTCTGTTCCACATTCTATATTCCACGTTCTCTGTACCACTTTCTCTGTTCCACATTCTATATTCCACGATCTAAATTCCACGCTCTATATTCCAAGTTCTATATTTTTTGTTCTATATTCCACATTGTCTGTTACAAGTTCTATATTTCACGTTCTCTGTTCCATTTTCTGTATTCCACTTTCTCTGTTCCATGTTCTCAGTTCCACATTCTATATTCAATATTCTCTGTTCCAAGTTCTCTGTTCCACGTTCTATATTCCACGTTCTCTCTTCCATGTTCTATATTCCACGTTCTCTTTTCAACGTTCTATTTTCTACTTTCTCTGCTCCACATTCTCTGTTCCACGTTCTATATTCCACATTCTCTTTTCCACGTTCTATATTCCACATTCTATATTCCCTGTTCTATATTCCACATTGTCTGTTCCACGTTCTATATTTCTCGTTCTATATTCCACGTTCTCCGTTCCACATTCTCTGTTCCACTTTCTCTGTTCCACTTTTTATATTCTACGTTCTCTTTTCCACGTTCTCTGTTCCACGTTTTATATTCCACGTTCTCTGTACCACTTTCTCTGTTCCACATTCTATATTCCACGATCTAAATTCCATCTTCTATATTTCACGTTCTATACTTTTTGTTCTATTTTCCACATTGTCTGTTTCAAGTTCTATATTTCACGTTCTCTGTTCCATTTTCTCACTTCCACATTCTATATTCAATATTCTCTGTTCCACGTTCTCTGTTCCATGTTCTATATTCCACGTTCTCTTTTCAACGTTCTAGTTTCCACTTTCTCTGCTCCTCATTCTCTGTTCCACGTTCTATATTCCACGTTCTCTTTTCCACGTTCTATATTCCCTCTTCTATATTCCACGTTGTCTGTTCCACGTTCTATATTCCACGTCCTCTGTTCCAAGTTCTATATTCCATGTTCTGTATTCCACGTTCTCTATTCCACGTTCTATTTTCCACGTTCCCTGTTCCACTTCCTCTGTTCCACATTCTATATTCCACGTTCTCTGTTCCACGTTCTTTTTTCCACTTTCTCTGTTCCACTTTCTCGGTTCCATATTGTCTGTTCCACTTTCTGTATTTCACATTCTCTGTGCCACGTTCTGTATTCCACGTTCTCTGTTCTACGTTCTATATTCCATGTTCTAAATTCCACGTTCTCTGTTCCAAGTTCTATATGCCACGTTCTGTATTCCACGTTCTCTGTTCCATGTTCTCTGTTCCACATTCTATATTCCACTTTCTCTTGTGCACGTTCTATATTCTACGTTCCCTGTTCCACGTTCTATATTTCACATTCTATATTCTCCGTTCTATATTCCACGTTGTCTGTTCCACGTTCTATATTCCACGTTCTCTGTTCCAAGTTCTATATTCCACGTTCCGTATTTCACGTTCTCTGTTCCAGTTTCTGTATTCCACGTTCTCTGTTCCATTTTCTCACTTCCACATTCTATATTCAAAATTCTCTGTTCCAAGTTCTCTGTTCCACGTTCTATATTCCACGTTCTCTTTTCAACGTTCTTTCTTCCACATTCTCTGTTCCACGTTCTATATTCCACGTTCTCTTTTCCACGTTCTCTGTTCCACGTTCTATATTCCACTTTCCCTGTTCCATGTTCTCTGTTCCACATTCTATATTCCACGTTCTCTGTACCACTTTCTCCGTTCCAAATTCTATTTTCCACGATCTAAATTCCACGTTCTATATTCCAAGTTCTATATTATTGTTCTATATTCCACATCGTCTGTTCCAAGTTCTATATTTCACATTCTCTGTTCCAGTTTCTGTATTCCAAGTTCTCTGTTCCATGTTCTCAGTTCCACATTCGATATTCAGTATTCTCTGTTCCAAGTTCTCTATTCCACGTTCTATATTCCACGTTCTCTGTTACATGTTCTATATTCCACGTTCCCTTTTCAACGTTCTATTTTCTACTTTCTCTGCTCCACATTCTCTGTTCCACGTTCTATATTCCACGTTCTCTTTTCCACGTTCTATATTCCGCATTCTATATTCCCTGTTCTATATTCCACATTGTCTGTTCCATGTTCTATATTTCTCGTTCTATATTCCACGTTCTCTGTTCCAAGTTCTATATTCCACGTTCTGTATTCCACGTTCTCTGTTCCACGTTCTATATTCCACGTTCTCTGTTCCACATTCTCTGTTCCACATACTCTGTTCCATGTTCTCTTTTCAACGTTCTCTGTTCCACGTTTTCTGTTTCACAAACTATATTCAACATTCTCTGTTCCATGTTTTATATTACAGGTTCTCTGGTCCAAGTTGTTTATTCCACATTCTCTGTTCCACGATCTATATTCCACGTTCTCCGTTCCACGTTCTCTGTTCCTCTTTCTCTGTTCCACTTTTTATATTCTACGTTCTCTTTTCCACGTTCTCTGTTCCACGTTTTATATTCCACGTTCTCTGTACCACTTTCTCTGTTCCACATTCTATATTCCACGATCTAAATTCCATCTTCTATATTTCACGTTCTATACTTTTTGTTCTATTTTCCACATTGTCTGTTTCAAGTTCTATATTTCACGTTCTCTGTTCCATTTTCTCACTTCCACATTCTATATTCAATATTCTCTGTTCCACGTTCTCTGTTCCATGTTCTATATTCCACGTTCTCTTTTCAATGTTCTAGTTTCCACTTTCTCTGCTCCTCATTCTCTGTTCCACATTCTATATTCCACGTTCTCTTTTCCACGTTCTATATTCCCTCTTCTATATTCCACGTTGTCTGTTCCACGTTCTATATTCCACGTCCTCTGTTCCAAGTTCTATATTCCATGTTCTGTATTCCACGTTCTCTATTCCACGTTCTATTTTCCACGTTCCCTGTTCCACTTCCTCTGTTCCACATTCTATATTCCACGTTCTCTGTTCCACGTTCTTTTTTCCACTTTCTCTGTTCCACTTTCTCGGTTCCATATTGTCTGTTCCACTTTCTGTATTTCACATTCTCTGTGCCACGTTCTGTATTCCACGTTTTCTGTTCTACGTTCTATATTCCATGTTCTAAATTCCACGTTCTCTGTTCCAAGTTCTATATGCCACGTTCTGTATTCCACGTTCTCTGTTCCACATTCTATATTCCACTTTCTCTTGTGCACGTTCTATATTCTACGTTCTCTGTTCCACGTTCTATATTTCACATTCTATATTCTCCGTTCTATATTCCACGTTGTCTGTTCCACGTTCTATATTCCACGTTCTCTGTTCCAAGTTCTATATTCCACGTTCCGTATTTCACGTTCTCTGTTCCAGTTTCTGTATTCCACGTTCTCTGTTCCATTTTCTCACTTCCACATTCTATATTCAAAATTCTCTGTTCCAAGTTCTCTGTTCCACGTTCTATATTCCACGTTCTCTTTTCAACGTTCTTTCTTCCACATTCTCTGTTCCACGTTCTATATTCCACGTTCTCTTTTCCACGTTCTCTGTTCCACGTTCTATATTCCACTTTCCCTGTTCCATGTTCTCTGTTCCACATTCTATATTCCACATTCTCTGTACCACTTTCTCCGTTCCAAATTCTATATTCCACGATCTAAATTCCACGTTCTATATTCCAAGTTCTATATTATTGTTCTATATTCCACATCATCTGTTCCAAGTTCTATATTTCACATTCTCTGTTCCAGTTTCTGTATTCCAAGTTCTCTGTTCCATGTTCTCAGTTCCACATTCGATATTCAGTATTCTCTGTTCCAAGTTCTCTATTCTACATTCTATATTCCACGTTCTCTGTTACATGTTCTATATTCCACGTTCTCTTTTCCACGTTCTATATTCCGCATTCTATATTCCCTGTTCTATATTCCACATTGTCTGTTCCATGTTCTATATTTCTCGTTCTATATTCCACGTTCTCTGTTCCAAGTTCTATATTCCACGTTCTGTATTCTACGTTCTCTGTTCCACGTTCTATATTCCACGTTCTCTGTTCCACATTCTCTGTTCCACATACTCTGATCCATGTTCTCTTTTCAACGTTCTCTGTTCCACTTTTTCTGTTTCACAAACTATATTCAACATTCTCTGTTCCATGTTTTATATTACAGGTTCCCTGGTCCAAGTTGTTTATTCCACATTCTCTGTTCCACGATCTATATTCCACGTTCTCCGTTCCACGTTCTCTGTTCCGCTTTCTCTGTTCCACTTTTTATATTCTACGTTCTCTTTTCCACGTTCTCTGTTCCACATTCTATATTCCACGATCTAAATTCCATCTTCTATATTTCACGTTCTATACTTTTTGTTCTATATTCCACATTGTCTGTTTCAAGTTCTATATTTCACGTTCTCTGTTCCATTTTCTCACTTCCACATTCTATATTCAATATTCTCTGTTCCACGTTCTCTGTTCCATGTTCTATATTCCACGTTCTCTTTTCAACGTTCTAGTTTCCACTTTCTCTGCTCCTCATTCTCTGTTCCATGTTCTATATTCCACGTTCTCTTTTCCACGTTCTATATTCCCTCTTCTATATTCCACATTGTCTGTTCCACGTTCTATATTGCACGTCCTCTGTTCCAAGTTCTATATTCCATGTTCTGTATTCCACGTTCTCTATTCCACGTTCTATTTTCCACGTTCCCTGTTCCACTTCCTCTGTTCCACATTCTATATTCCACGTTCTCTGTTCCACGTTCTTTTTTCCACTTTCTCTGTTCCACTTTCTCGGTTCCATATTGTCTGTTCCACTTTCTGTATTTCACATTCTCTGTGCCACGTTCTGTATTCCACGTTTTCTGTTCTACGTTCTATATTCCACGTTCTCTGTTCCATTTTCTCACTTCCGCATTCTATATTCAAAATTCTCTGTTCCAAGTTCTCTGTTCCACGTTCTATATTCCACGTTCTCTTTTCAACGTTCTTTCTTCCACATTCTCTGTTCCACGTTCTATATTCCACATTCTCTTTTCCACGTTCTATATTCCGCATTCTATATTCCCTGTTCTATATTCCACGTTCTCTGTTCCAAGTTCTATATTCCACGTTCTGTATTCCACGTTCTCTGTTCCACGTTCTGTATTCCACGTTCTCTGTTCCACATTCTCTGTTCCACATACTCTGTTCCATGTTCTCTGTTCAACGTTCTCTGTTCCACGTTTTCTGTTTCACAAAATATATTCAACATTCTCTGTTCCATGTTTTATATTACACGTTCTCTGGTCCAAGTTCTTTATTCCACATTCTCTGTTCCATGATTTATATTCCATGTTCCCTGTTACACGTACTCTATTCCACTGTCTGTATTCCACGTTCTCCATTCCACGTTCTCTGTTCCACATTCTATATTCAACGTTCTCTTTTCCAAGTTCTATATTCCACGTTCTCTGTTCCATATTCGCTGTTCCATGTTCTCGTTTCAACGTTCTCTGTTCCACGTTCCATATTCCACGTTCTCTGTTCCACGTTCTATATTCCGCGTTCTATATTCCCTGTTCTATATTCCACGTTGTCTGTTCCACGTTCTATTTTCCACTTTCTCTGTTCCACTTTCTCTGTTCCACATTCTCTGTTCCACGTTCTATATTCCACGTCCTCTGTTCCAAGTTCTATATTCCATGTTCTGTATACCACGTTCTCTATTCCACGTTCTATTTTCCACGTTCCCTGTTCCACTTCCTCTGTTCCACATTCTATATTCCACGTTCTCTGTTCCACGTTCTTTTTTCCACTTTCTCTGTTCCACTTTCTCGGTTCCATATTGTCTGTTCCACTTTCTGTATTTCACATTCTCTGTGCCACGTTCTGTATTCCACGTTTTCTGTTCTACGTTCTATATTTCACATTCTCTGTTCCACGTTCTGTATTCCACGTTCTCTGTTCCAAGTTCTATATTCCTCGTTCTGTATTCCATGTTCTCTGTTGCACATTCTATATTCCACTTTCTCTTGTGCACGTTCTATATTCCACGTTCTCTGTTCCACGTTGTCTGTTCTACGTTCTATATTCCACGATTTCTGTTCCACTTTCTATATTCCACGTTCTCTGTTCCACGTTCTATATTCCACGTTCTCTGTTCCACGTTCTATTTTCCACTTTCTCTGTTCCACTTTCTCTGTTCCACATTCTCTGTTCCACGTTCTATATTCCACGTTCTCTGTTCCATGTTCTCTGTTCCACATTCTCTGTTCCACGTTCTATATTCCACGTTCTCTGTTCTACATTCTATATTCCATGTTCTAAATTCCACGTTCTCTGTTCCACATTCTATATTCCACTTTCTCTTGTGCACGTTCTATATTCTACGTTCTCTGTTCCACGTTCTATATTTCACATTCTATATTCTCCGTTCTATATTCCACGTTGTCTGTTCCACGTTCTCTGTTCCACATACTCTGATCCATGTTCTCTTTTCAACGTTCTCTGTTCCACTTTTTCTGTTTCACAAACTATATTCAACATTCTCTGTTCCATGTTTTATATTACAGGTTCTCTGGTCCAAGTTGTTTATTCCACATTCTCTGTTCCACGATCTATATTCCACGTTCTCCGTTCCACGTTCTCTGTTCCGCTTTCTCTGTTCCACTTTTTATATTCTACGTTCTCTTTTCCACGTTCTCTGTTCCACATTCTATATTCCACGATCTAAATTCCATCTTCTATATTTCACGTTCTATACTTTTTGTTCTATATTCCACATTGTCTGTTTCAAGTTCTATATTTCACGTTCTCTGTTCCATTTTCTCACTTCCACATTCTATATTCAATATTCTCTGTTCCACGTTCTCTGTTCCATGTTCTATATTCCACGTTCTCTTTTCAACGTTCTAGTTTCCACTTTCTCTGCTCCTCATTCTCTGTTCCATGTTCTATATTCCACGTTCTCTTTTCCACGTTCTATATTCCCTCTTCTATATTCCACGTTGTCTGTTCCACGTTCTATATTCCACGTCCTCTGTTCCAAGTTCTATATTCCATGTTCTGTATTCCACGTTCTCTATTCCACGTTCTATTTTCCACATTCCCTGTTCCACTTCCTCTGTTCCACATTCTATATTCCACGTTCTCTGTTCCACATTCTTTTTTCCACTTTCTCTGTTCCACTTTCTCGGTTCCATATTGTCTGTTCCACTTTCTGTATTTCACATTCTCTGTGCCACGTTCTGTATTCCACGTTTTCTGTTCTACGTTCTATATTCCACGTTCTCTGTTCCATTTTCTCACTTCCACATTCTATATTCAAAATTCTCTGTTCCAAGTTCTCTGTTCCACGTTCTATATTCCACGTTCTCTTTTCAACGTTCTTTCTTCCACATTCTCTGTTCCACGTTCTATATTCCACATTCTCTTTTCCACGTTCTATATTCCGCATTCTATATTCCCTGTTCTATATTCCACGTTCTCTGTTCCAAGTTCTATATTCCACGTTCTGTATTCCACGTTCTCTGTTCCACGTTCTGTATTCCACGTTCTCTGTTCCACATTCTCTGTTCCACATACTCTGTTCCATGTTCTCTGTTCAACGTTCTCTGTTCCACGTTTTCTGTTTCACAAACTATATTCAACATTCTCTGTTCCATGTTTTATATTACATGTTCTCTGGTCCAAGTTCTTTATTCCACATTCTCTGTTCCATGATTTATATTCCATGTTCCCTGTTACACATACTCTATTCCACTGTCTGTATTCCACGTTCTCCATTCCACGTTCTCTGTTCCACATTCTATATTCAACGTTCTCTTTTCCAAGTTCTATATTCCACGTTCTCTGTTCCATATTCGCTGTTCCATGTTCTCGTTTCAACGTTCTCTGTTCCACGTTCCATATTCCACGTTCTCTGTTCCACGTTCTATATTCCGCGTTCTATATTCCCTGTTCTATATTCCACATTGTCTGCTCCACGTTCTATATTACATGTTCTCTGTTCCACTTTCTATATTCCACGTTCTCTGTTCCACATTTTCTGTTCCACATTCTATATTCCACGTTCTCTTTTCAACGTTCTATTTTCCACTTTCTTTGCTCCACATTTTCTGTTCCACGTTCTATATTCCACGTTCTCTTTTCTACGTTCTATATTCCCTGTTCTATATTCCACGTTGTCTGCTCCACGTTCTATATTCCACGTTCTCTGTTCCAAGTTCTATATTACACGTTCTCTGGTCCAAGTTCTTTATTCCACATACTCTCTTCCACGTTCTATATTCCACGTTCTCTGTTACACGTACTCTATTCCACTGTCTGTATTCCACGTTCTCCGTTCCAAGTTCTCTGTTTCACATTCTATATTCAACGTTCTCTGTTCCATGTTCTGTATTCCACGTTCTCTGTTCCACATTCTCTGTTCCACATACTCTGTTCCATGTTCTCTGTTAAACGTTCCCTGTTCCACGTTTTCTGTTTCACAAACTATATTCAACATTCTCTGTTCCATGTTTTATATTACACGTTCTCTGGTCCAAGTTCTTTATTCCACATTCTCTGTTCCACGTTCTATATTCCACGTTCTCTGTTCCATTTTCACTGTTACACGTTCTGTTCCAGATTCTATGTTCCAATTTCACCACTCCACGTTCTCTCTTCCACGTTCTCTATTCCACGTTCTATATCCAACATTCTCTGTGCCAAATTTTATATTCCACGTTCTCTGTTCCATGTTCTACATTCCACTTTAACTGTTCCATTTTCTCTGTTACACGTTCTGTGTTCCACATTCTATGTTTCAATTTCTCTGTTCCACGTTCTCTTTTCCACGATCTATATTCCACATTCTCTGTTACACGTACTCTATTCCACTGTCTGTATTCCACGTTCTCCGTTCCACGTTCTCTGTTCCACGTTCTATATTCCATGTTCTCTGTTCCACATTCTATATTCCACGTTCTCTGTTGCACGTTCTATATTCCATGTTTACTGTTCCATTTTCTCTGTTAAACGTTCTGTGCTCCATATTCTATCTTCCAATTTCTCCGTTCCACGTTCTCTGTTCCAAGTTCTATATTCCACGTTCTCTGATCCACGTTCTATATTCCATGTTCTCTGTTCCTTTTTCTCTGTTACACGTTCTGTGCTCCATATTCTATGTTCCAATTTCTCCGTTCCACGTTCTCTGTTCCAAGTTCTATATTCCACATTCTCTGTTCCACGTTCTCCGTTTCACATTCCATATTCCATGTACTGTTTTCCACGTTCTACATTCCATATCCTCATTTCCACTTGCTATATTCCACGTTTTCAGTTCCAAGTTCTATATTCCTCATGCTCTGTTCCACGTTCTCTGTTCCAAGTTCTCTGTTCCACGTTCTATATTCCACGTTCTCTTTTCCACATTCTATATTCCGCGTTCTATATTCCCTGTTCTATATTCCACGTTGTCTGTTCCACGTTCTATATTCCACGTTCTCTGTTCCAAGTTCTATATTCCACGTTCTGTATTCCACGTTCTCTGTTCCACATTCTATATTCCACGTTCTCTGTTCCACGTTCTCTGTTCCACTTTCTCTGTTGCACTTTCTCGGTTCCACGTTCTCTGTTCCACGTTCTATATTTCACATTCTCTGTTCCACGTTCTGTATTCCACGTTCTCTGTTCCAAGTTCTATATTCCTCGTTCTGTATTCCATGTTCTCTGTTGCACATTCTATATTCCACTTTCTCTTGTGCACGTTCTATATTCCACGTTTTCTGTTCCACGTTGTCTGTTCTACGTTCTATATTCCACGATTTCTGTTCCACTTTCTATATTCCACGTTCTCTGTTCCACGTTCTATATTCCACGTTCTCTGTTCCACGTTCTATTTTCCACTTTCTCTGTTCCACTTTCTCTGTTCCACATTCTCTGTTCCACGTTCTATATTCCACGTTCTCTGTTCCATGTTCTCTGTTCCACATTCTCTGTTCCACGTTCTATATTCCACGTTCTCTGTTCTACATTCTATATTCCATGTTCTAAATTCCACGTTCTCTGTTCCAAGTTCTATATGCCACGTTCTGTATTCCACGTTCTCTGTTCCATGTTCTCTGTTCCACATTCTATATTCCACTTTCTCTTGTGCACGTTCTATATTCTACGTTCTCTGTTCCACGTTCTATATTTCACATTCTATATTCTCCGTTCTATATTCCACGTTGTCTGTTCCACGTTCTATATTCCACGTTCTCTGTTCCAAGTTCTATATTCCACGTTCCGTATTTCACGTTCTCTGTTCCAGTTTCTGTATTCCACGTTCTCTGTTCCATTTTCTCACTTCCACATTCTATATTCAAAATTCTCTGTTCCAAGTTCTCTGTTCCACGTTCTATATTCCACGTTCTCTTTTCAACGTTCTTTCTTCCACATTCTCTGTTCCACGTTCTATATTCCACGTTCTCTTTTCCACGTTCTCTGTTCCACGTTCTATATTCCACTTTCCCTGTTCCACGTTCTCTGTTCCACATTCTATATTCCACGTTCTCTGTACCACTTTCTCCGTTCCAAATTCTATATTCCACGATCTAAATTCCACGTTCTATATTCCAAGTTCTATATTATTGTTCTATATTCCACATCATCTGTTCCAAGTTCTATATTTCACATTCTCTGTTCCAGTTTCTGTATTCCAAGTTCTCTGTTCCATGTTCTTAGTTCCACATTCGATATTCAGTATTCTCTGTTCCAAGTTCTCTATTCTACATTCTATATTCCACGTTCTCTGTTACATGTTCTATATTCCACGTTCTCTTTTCCACGTTCTATATTCCGCATTCTATATTCCCTGTTCTATATTCCACATTGTCTGTTCCATGTTCTATATTTCTCGTTCTATATTCCACGTTCTCTGTTCCAAGTTCTATATTCCACGTTCTGTATTCTACGTTCTCTGTTCCACGTTCTATATTCCACGTTCTCTGTTCCACATTCTCTGTTCCACATACTCTGATCCATGTTCTCTTTTCAACGTTCTCTGTTCCACTTTTTCTGTTTCACAAACTATATTCAACATTCTCTGTTCCATGTTTTATATTACAGGTTCTCTGGTCCAAGTTGTTTATTCCACATTCTCTGTTCCACGATCTACATTCCACGTTCTCCGTTCCACGTTCTCTGTTCCGCTTTCTCTGTTCCACTTTTTATATTCTACGTTCTCTTTTCCACGTTCTCTGTTCCACATTCTATATTCCACGATCTAAATTCCATCTTCTATATTTCACGTTCTATACTTTTTGTTCTATATTCCACATTGTCTGTTTCAAGTTCTATATTTCACGTTCTCTGTTCCATTTTCTCACTTCCACATTCTATATTCAATATTCTCTGTTCCACGTTCTCTGTTCCATGTTCTATATTCCACGTTCTCTTTTCAACGTTCTAGTTTCCACTTTCTCTGCTCCTCATTCTCTGTTCCATGTTCTATATTCCACGTTCTCTTTTCCACGTTCTATATTCCCTCTTCTATATTCCACGTTGTCTGTTCCACGTTCTATATTCCACGTCCTCTGTTCCAAGTTCTATATTCCATGTTCTGTATTCCACGTTCTCTATTCCACGTTCTATTTTCCACGTTCCCTATTCCACTTCCTCTGTTCCACATTCTATATTCCACGTTCTCTGTTCCACGTTCTTTTTTCCACTTTCTCTGTTCCACTTTCTCGGTTCCATATTGTCTGTTCCACTTTCTGTATTTCACATTCTCTGTGCCACGTTCTGTATTCCACGTTTTCTGTTCTACGTTCTATATTTCACATTCTCTGTTCCACGTTCTGTATTCCACGTTCTCTGTTCCAAGTTCTATATTCCTCGTTCTGTATTCCATGTTCTCTGTTGCACATTCTATATTCCACTTTCTCTTGTGCACGTTCTATATTCCACGTTCTCTGTTCCACGTTGTCTGTTCTACGTTCTATATTCCACGTTCTCTGTTCCACTTTCTATATTCCACGTTCTCTGTTCCACGTTCTATATTCCACGTTCTCTGTTCCACGTTCTATTTTCCACTTTCTCTGTTCCACTTTCTCTGTTCCACATTCTCTGTTCCACGTTCTGTATTCCACATTCTCTTTTCCACGTTCTATATTCCGCATTCTATATTCCCTGTTCTATATTCCACGTTCTCTGTTCCAAGTTCTATATTCCACGTTCTGTATTCCACGTTCTCTGTTCCACGTTCTGTATTCCACGTTCTCTGTTCCACATTCTCTGTTCCACATACTCTGTTCCATGTTCTCTGTTCAACGTTCTCTGTTCCACGTTTTCTGTTTCACAAACTATATTCAACATTCTCTGTTCCATGTTTTATATTACACGTTCTCTGGTCCAAGTTCTTTATTCCACATTCTCTGTTCCATGATTTATATTCCATGTTCCCTGTTACACGTACTCTATTCCACTGTCTGTATTCCACGTTCTCCATTCCACGTTCTCTGTTCCACATTCTATATTCAACGTTCTCTTTTCCAAGTTCTATATTCCACGTTCTCTGTTCCATATTCGCTGTTCCATGTTCTCGTTTCAACGTTCTCTGTTCCACGTTCCATATTCCACGTTCTCTGTTCCACGTTCTATATTCCGCGTTCTATATTCCCTGTTCTATATTCCACGTTGTCTGTTCCACGTTCTATTTTCCACTTTCTCTGTTCCACTTTCTCTGTTCCACATTCTCTGTTCCACGTTCTATATTCCACGTCCTCTGTTCCAAGTTCTATATTCCATGTTCTGTATACCACGTTCTCTATTCCACGTTCTATTTTCCACGTTCCCTGTTCCACTTCCTCTGTTCCACATTCTATATTCCACGTTCTCTGTTCCACGTTCTTTTTTCCACTTTCTCTGTTCCACTTTCTCGGTTCCATATTGTCTGTTCCACTTTCTGTATTTCACATTCTCTGTGCCACGTTCTGTATTCCACGTTTTCTGTTCTACGTTCTATATTTCACATTCTCTGTTCCACGTTCTGTATTCCACATTCTCTGTTCCAAGTTCTATATTCCTCGTTCTGTATTCCATGTTCTCTGTTGCACATTCTATATTCCACTTTCTCTTGTGCACATTCTATATTCCACGTTCTCTGTTCCACGTTGTCTGTTCTACGTTCTATATTCCACGTTCTCTGTTCCACTTTCTATATTCCACGTTCTCTGTTCCACGTTCTATATTCCACGTTCTCTGTTCCACGTTCTATTTTCCACTTTCTCTGTTCCACTTTCTCTGTTCCACATTCTCTGTTCCACGTTCTATATTCCACGTTCTCTGTTCCATGTTCTCTGTTCCACATTCTCTGTTCCACGTTCTATATTCCACGTTCTCTGTTCTACATTCTATATTCCATGTTCTAAATTCCACGTTCTCTGTTCCAAGTTCTATATGCCACGTTCTGTATTCCACGTTCTCTGTTCCATGTTCTCTGTTCCACATTCTATATTCCACTTTCTCTTGTGCACGTTCTATATTCTACGTTCTCTGTTCCACGTTCTATATTTCACATTCTATATTCTCCGTTCTATATTCCACGTTGTCTGTTCCACGTTCTCTGTTCCACATACTCTGATCCATGTTCTCTTTTCAACGTTCTCTGTTCCACTTTTTCTGTTTCACAAACTATATTCAACATTCTCTGTTCCATGTTTTATATTACAGGTTCTCTGGTCCAAGTTGTTTATTCCACATTCTCTGTTCCACGATCTATATTCCACGTTCTCCGTTCCACGTTCTCTGTTCCGCTTTCTCTGTTCCACTTTTTATATTCTACGTTCTCTTTTCCACGTTCTCTGTTCCACATTCTATATTCCACGATCTAAATTCCATCTTCTATATTTCACGTTCTATACTTTTTGTTCTATATTCCACATTGTCTGTTTCAAGTTCTATATTTCACGTTCTCTGTTCCATTTTCTCACTTCCACATTCTATATTCAATATTCTCTGTTCCACGTTCTCTGTTCCATGTTCTATATTCCACGTTCTCTTTTCAACGTTCTAGTTTCCACTTTCTCTGCTCCTCATTCTCTGTTCCATGTTCTATATTCCACGTTCTCTTTTCCACGTTCTATATTCCCTCTTCTATATTCCACGTTGTCTGTTCCACGTTCTATATTCCACGTCCTCTGTTCCAAGTTCTATATTCCATGTTCTGTATTCCACGTTCTCTATTCCATGTTCTATTTTCCACGTTCCCTGTTCCACTTCCTCTGTTCCACATTCTATATTCCACGTTCTCTGTTCCACGTTCTTTTTTCCACTTTCTCTGTTCCACTTTCTCGGTTCCATATTGTCTGTTCCACTTTCTGTATTTCACATTCTCTGTGCCACGTTCTGTATTCCACGTTTTCTGTTCTACGTTCTATATTCCACGTTCTCTGTTCCATTTTCTCACTTCCACATTCTATATTCAAAATTCTCTGTTCCAAGTTCTCTGTTCCACGTTCTATATTCCACGTTCTCTTTTCAACGTTCTTTCTTCCACATTCTCTGTTCCACGTTCTATATTCCACATTCTCTTTTCCACGTTCTATATTCCGCATTCTATATTCCCTGTTCTATATTCCACGTTCTCTGTTCCAAGTTCTATATTCCACGTTCTGTATTCCACGTTCTCTGTTCCACGTTCTGTATTCCACGTTCTCTGTTCCACATTCTCTGTTCCACATACTCTGTTCCATGTTCTCTGTTCAACGTTCTCTGTTCCACGTTTTCTGTTTCACAAACTATATTCAACATTCTCTGTTCCATGTTTTATATTACACGTTCTCTGGTCCAAGTTCTTTATTCCACATTCTCTGTTCCATGATTTATATTCCATGTTCCCTGTTACACGTACTCTATTCCACTGTCTGTATTCCACGTTCTCCATTCCACGTTCTCTGTTCCACATTCTATATTCAACGTTCTCTTTTCCAAGTTCTATATTCCACGTTCTCTGTTCCATATTCGCTGTTCCATGTTCTCGTTTCAACGTTCTCTGTTCCACGTTCCATATTCCACGTTCTCTGTTCCACGTTCTATATTCCGCGTTCTATATTCCCTGTTCTATATTCCACGTTGTCTGCTCCACGTTCTATATTACATGTTCTCTGTTCCACTTTCTATATTCCACGTTCTCTGTTCCACGTTCTATATTCCACGTTCTCTGTTCCACGTTCTATTTTCCACTTTCTCTGTTCCACTTTCTCTGTTCCACATTCTCTGTTCCACGTTCTGTATTCCACATTCTCTTTTCCACGTTCTATATTCCGCATTCTATATTCCCTGTTCTATATTCCACGTTCTCTGTTCCAAGTTCTATATTCTACGTTCTGTATTCCACGTTCTCTGTTCCACGTTCTGTATTCCACGTTCTCTGTTCCACATTCTCTGTTCCACATACTCTGTTCCATGTTCTCTGTTCAACGTTCTCTGTTCCACGTTTTCTGTTTCACAAACTATATTCAACATTCTCTGTTCCATGTTTTATATTACACGTTCTCTGGTCCAAGTTCTTTATTCCACATTCTCTGTTCCATGATTTATATTCCATGTTCCCTGTTACACGTACTCTATTCCACTGTCTGTATTCCACGTTCTCCATTCCACGTTCTCTGTTCCACATTCTATATTCAACGTTCTCTTTTCCAAGTTCTATATTCCACGTTCTCTGTTCCATATTCGCTGTTCCATGTTCTCGTTTCAACGTTCTCTGTTCCACGTTCCATATTCCACGTTCTCTGTTCCACGTTCTATATTCCGCGTTCTATATTCCCTGTTCTATATTCCACGTTGTCTGTTCCACGTTCTATTTTCCACTTTCTCTGTTCCACTTTCTCTGTTCCACATTCTCTGTTCCACGTTCTATATTCCACGTCCTCTGTTCCAAGTTCTATATTCCATGTTCTGTTTTCCACGTTCTCTATTCCACGTTCTATTTTCCACGTTCCCTGTTCCACTTCCTCTGTTCCACATTCTATATTCCACGTTCTCTGTTCCACGTTCTTTTTTCCACTTTCTCTGTTCCACTTTCTCGGTTCCATATTGTCTGTTCCACTTTCTGTATTTCACATTCTCTGTGCCACGTTCTGTATTCCACGTTTTCTGTTCTACGTTCTATATTTCACATTCTCTGTTCCACGTTCTGTATTCCACATTCTCTGTTCCAAGTTCTATATTCCTCGTTCTGTATTCCATGTTCTCTGTTGCACATTCTATATTCCACTTTCTCTTGTGCACATTCTATATTCCACGTTCTCTGTTCCACGTTGTCTGTTCTACGTTCTATATTCCACGTTCTCTGTTCCACTTTCTATATTCCACGTTCTCTGTTCCACGTTCTATATTCCACGTTCTCTGTTCCACGTTCTATTTTCCACTTTCTCTGTTCCACTTTCTCTGTTCCACATTCTCTGTTCCACGTTCTATATTCCACGTTCTCTGTTCCATGTTCTCTGTTCCACATTCTCTGTTCCACGTTCTATATTCCACGTTCTCTGTTCTACATTCTATATTCCATGTTCTAAATTCCACGTTCTCTGTTCCAAGTTCTATATGCCACGTTCTGTATTCCACGTTCTCTGTTCCATGTTCTCTGTTCCACATTCTATATTCCACTTTCTCTTGTGCACGTTCTATATTCTACGTTCTCTGTTCCACGTTCTATATTTCACATTCTATATTCTCCGTTCTATATTCCACGTTGTCTGTTCCACGTTCTCTGTTCCACATACTCTGATCCATGTTCTCTTTTCAACGTTCTCTGTTCCACTTTTTCTGTTTCACAAACTATATTCAACATTCTCTGTTCCATGTTTTATATTACAGGTTCTCTGGTCCAAGTTGTTTATTCCACATTCTCTGTTCCACGATCTATATTCCACGTTCTCCGTTCCACGTTCTCTGTTCCGCTTTCTCTGTTCCACTTTTTATATTCTACGTTCTCTTTTCCACGTTCTCTGTTCCACATTCTATATTCCACGATCTAAATTCCATCTTCTATATTTCACGTTCTATACTTTTTGTTCTATATTCCACATTGTCTGTTTCAAGTTCTATATTTCACGTTCTCTGTTCCATTTTCTCACTTCCACATTCTATATTCAATATTCTCTGTTCCACGTTCTCTGTTCCATGTTCTATATTCCACGTTCTCTTTTCAACGTTCTAGTTTCCACTTTCTCTGCTCCTCATTCTCTGTTCCATGTTCTATATTCCACGTTCTCTTTTCCACGTTCTATATTCCCTCTTCTATATTCCACGTTGTCTGTTCCACGTTCTATATTCCACGTCCTCTGTTCCAAGTTCTATATTCCATGTTCTGTATTCCACGTTCTCTATTCCATGTTCTATTTTCCACGTTCCCTGTTCCACTTCCTCTGTTCCACATTCTATATTCCACGTTCTCTGTTCCACGTTCTTTTTTCCACTTTCTCTGTTCCACTTTCTCGGTTCCATATTGTCTGTTCCACTTTCTGTATTTCACATTCTCTGTGCCACGTTCTGTATTCCACGTTTTCTGTTCTACGTTCTATATTCCACGTTCTCTGTTCCATTTTCTCACTTCCACATTCTATATTCAAAATTCTCTGTTCCAAGTTCTCTGTTCCACGTTCTATATTCCACGTTCTCTTTTCAACGTTCTTTCTTCCACATTCTCTGTTCCACGTTCTATATTCCACATTCTCTTTTCCACGTTCTATATTCCGCATTCTATATTCCCTGTTCTATATTCCACGTTCTCTGTTCCAAGTTCTATATTCCACGTTCTGTATTCCACGTTCTCTGTTCCACGTTCTGTATTCCACGTTCTCTGTTCCACATTCTCTGTTCCACATACTCTGTTCCATGTTCTCTGTTCAACGTTCTCTGTTCCACGTTTTCTGTTTCACAAACTATATTCAACATTCTCTGTTCCATGTTTTATATTACACGTTCTCTGGTCCAAGTTCTTTATTCCACATTCTCTGTTCCATGATTTATATTCCATGTTCCCTGTTACACGTACTCTATTCCACTGTCTGTATTCCACGTTCTCCATTCCACGTTCTCTGTTCCACATTCTATATTCAACGTTCTCTTTTCCAAGTTCTATATTCCACGTTCTCTGTTCCATATTCGCTGTTCCATGTTCTCGTTTCAACGTTCTCTGTTCCACGTTCCATATTCCACGTTCTCTGTTCCACGTTCTATATTCCGCGTTCTATATTCCCTGTTCTATATTCCACGTTGTCTGCTCCACGTTCTATATTACATGTTCTCTGTTCCACTTTCTATATTCCACGTTCTCTGTTCCACATTTTCTGTTCCACATTCTATATTCCACGTTCTCTTTTCAACGTTCTATTTTCCACTTTCTTTGCTCCACATTTTCTGTTCCACGTTCTATATTCCACGTTCTCTTTTCTACGTTCTATATTCCCTGTTCTATATTCCACGTTGTCTGCTCCACGTTCTATATTCCACGTTCTCTGTTCCAAGTTCTATATTACACGTTCTCTGGTCCAAGTTCTTTATTCCACATTCTCTTTTCCACGTTCTATATTCCGCATTCTATATTCCCTGTTCTATATTCCACGTTCTCTGTTCCAAGTTCTCTGTTTCACATTCTATATTCAACGTTCTCTGTTCCATGTTCTGTATTCCACGTTCTCTGTTCCACATTCTCTGTTCCACATACTCTGTTCCATGTTCTCTGTTAAACGTTCCCTGTTCCACGTTTTCTGTTTCACAAACTATATTCAACATTCTCTGTTCCATGTTTTATATTACACGTTCTCTGGTCCAAGTTCTTTATTCCACATTCTCTGTTCCACGTTCTATATTCCACGTTCTCTGTTCCATTTTCACTGTTACACGTTCTGTTCCAGATTCTATGTTCCAATTTCACCACTCCACGTTCTCTCTTCCACGTTCTCTATTCCACGTTCTATATCCAACATTCTCTGTGCCAAATTTTATATTCCACGTTCTCTGTTCCATGTTCTACATTCCACTTTAACTGTTCCATTTTCTCTGTTACACGTTCTGTGTTCCACATTCTATGTTTCAATTTCTCTGTTCCACGTTCTCTGTTCCACGATCTATATTCCACATTCTCTGTTACACGTACTCTATTCCACTGTCTGTATTCCACGTTCTCCGTTCCACGTTCTCTGTTCCACGTTCTATATTCCATGTTCTCTGTTCCACATTCTATATTCCACGTTCTCTGTTGCACGTTCTATATTCCATGTTTACTGTTCCATTTTCTCTGTTAAACGTTCTGTGCTCCATATTCTATCTTCCAATTTCTCCGTTCCACGTTCTCTGTTCCAAGTTCTATATTCCACGTTCTCTGATCCACGTTCTATATTCCATGTTCTCTGTTCCTTTTTCTCTGTTACACGTTCTGTGCTCCATATTCTATGTTCCAATTTCTCCGTTCCACGTTCTCTGTTCCAAGTTCTATATTCCACATTCTCTGTTCCACGTTCTCCGTTTCACATTCCATATTCCATGTACTGTTTTCCACGTTCTACATTCCATATCCTCATTTCCACTTGCTATATTCCACGTTTTCAGTTCCAAGTTCTATATTCCTCATGCTCTGTTCCACGTTCTCTGTTCCAAGTTCTCTGTTCCACGTTCTATATTCCACGTTCTCTTTTCCACATTCTATATTCCGCGTTCTATATTCCCTGTTCTATATTCCACGTTGTCTGTTCCACGTTCTATATTCCACGTTCTCTGTTCCAAGTTCTATATTCCACGTTCTGTATTCCACGTTCTCTGTTCCACATTCTATATTCCACGTTCTCTGTTCCACGTTCTCTGTTCCACTTTCTCTGTTGCACTTTCTCGGTTCCACGTTCTCTGTTCCAAGTTCTATATTCCTCGTTCTGTATTCCATGTTCTCTGTTGAACATTCTATATTCCACTTTCTCTTGTGCACGTTCTATATTCCACGTTCTCTGTTCCACGTTGTCTGTTCTACGTTCTATATTCCACGATTTCTGTTCCACTTTCTATATTCCACGTTCTCTGTTCCACGTTCTATATTCCACGTTCTCTGTTCCACGTTCTATTTTCCACTTTCTCTGTTCCACTTTCTCTGTTCCACATTCTCTGTTCCACGTTCTATATTCCACGTTCTCTGTTCCATGTTCTCTGTTCCACATTCTCTGTTCCACGTTCTATATTCCACGTTCTCTGTTCTACATTCTATATTCCATGTTCTAAATTCCACATTCTCTGTTCCAAGTTCTATATGCCACGTTCTGTATTCCACGTTCTCTGTTCCATGTTCTCTGTTCCACATTCTATATTCCACTTTCTCTTGTGCACGTTCTATATTCTACGTTCTCTGTTCCACGTTCTATATTTCACATTCTATATTCTCCGTTCTATATTCCACGTTGTCTGTTCCACGTTCTATATTCCACGTTCTCTGTTCCAAGTTCTATATTCCACGTTCCGTATTTCACGTTCTCTGTTCCAGTTTCTGTATTCCACGTTCTCTGTTCCATTTTCTCACTTCCACATTCTATATTCAAAATTCTCTGTTCCAAGTTCTCTGTTCCACGTTCTATATTCCACGTTCTCTTTTCAACGTTCTTTCTTCCACATTCTCTGTTCCACGTTCTATATTCCACGTTCTCTTTTCCACGTTCTCTGTTCCACGTTCTATATTCCACTTTCCCTGTTCCACGTTCTCTGTTCCACATTCTATATTCCACGTTCTCTGTACCACTTTCTCCGTTCCAAATTCTATATTCCACGATCTAAATTCCACGTTCTATATTCCAAGTTCTATATTATTGTTCTATATTCCACATCATCTGTTCCAAGTTCTATATTTCACATTCTCTGTTCCAGTTTCTGTATTCCAAGTTCTCTGTTCCATGTTCTCAGTTCCACATTCGATATTCAGTATTCTCTGTTCCAAGTTCTCTATTCTACATTCTATATTCCACGTTCTCTGTTACATGTTCTATATTCCACGTTCTCTTTTCCACGTTCTATATTCCGCATTCTATATTCCCTGTTCTATATTCCACATTGTCTGTTCCATGTTCTATATTTCTCGTTCTATATTCCACGTTCTCTGTTCCAAGTTCTATATTCCACGTTCTGTATTCTACGTTCTCTGTTCCACGTTCTATATTCCACGTTCTCTGTTCCACATTCTCTGTTCCACATACTCTGATCCATGTTCTCTTTTCAATGTTCTCTGTTCCACTTTTTCTGTTTCACAAACTATATTCAACATTCTCTGTTCCATGTTTTATATTACAGGTTCTCTGGTCCAAGTTGTTTATTCCACATTCTCTGTTCCATGATCTATATTCCACGTTCTCCGTTCCACGTTCTCTGTTCCGCTTTCTCTGTTCCACTTTTTATATTCTACGTTCTCTTTTCCACGTTCTCTGTTCCACATTCTATATTCCACGATCTAAATTCCATCTTCTATATTTCACGTTCTATACTTTTTGTTCTATATTCCACATTGTCTGTTTCAAGTTCTATATTTCACGTTCTCTGTTCCATTTTCTCACTTCCACATTCTATATTCAATATTCTCTGTTCCACGTTCTCTGTTCCATGTTCTATATTCCACGTTCTCTTTTCAACGTTCTAGTTTCCACTTTCTCTGCTCCTCATTCTCTGTTCCATGTTCTATATTCCACGTTCTCTTTTCCACGTTCTATATTCCCTCTTCTATATTCCACGTTGTCTGTTCCACGTTCTATATTCCACGTCCTCTGTTCCAAGTTCTATATTCCATGTTCTGTATTCCACATTCTCTATTCCACGTTCTATTTTCCACGTTCCCTGTTCCACTTCCTCTGTTCCACATTCTATATTCCACGTTCTCTGTTCCACGTTCTTTTTTCCACTTTCTCTGTTCCACTTTCTCGGTTCCATATTGTCTGTTCCACTTTCTGTATTTCACATTCTCTGTGCCACGTTCTGTATTCCACGTTTTCTGTTCTACGTTCTATATTTCACATTCTCTGTTCCACGTTCTGTATTCCACGTTCTCTGTTCCAAGTTCTATATTCCTCGTTCTGTATTCCATGTTCTCTGTTGCACATTCTATATTCCACTTTCTCTTGTGCACATTCTATATTCCACGTTCTCTGTTCCACGTTGTCTGTTCTACGTTCTATATTCCACGTTCTCTGTTCCACTTTCTATATTCCACGTTCTCTGTTCCACGTTCTATATTCCACGTTCTCTGTTCCACGTTCTATTTTCCACTTTCTCTGTTCCACTTTCTCTGTTCCACATTCTCTGTTCCACGTTCTATATTCCACGTTCTCTGTTCCATGTTCTCTGTTCCACATTCTCTGTTCCACGTTCTATATTCCACGTTCTCTGTTCTACATTCTATATTCCATGTTCTAAATTCCACGTTCTCTGTTCCAAGTTCTATATGCCACGTTCTGTATTCCACGTTCTCTGTTCCATGTTCTCTGTTCCACATTCTATATTCCACTTTCTCTTGTGCACGTTCTATATTCTACGTTCTCTGTTCCACGTTCTATATTTCACATTCTATATTCTCCGTTCTATATTCCACGTTGTCTGTTCCACGTTCTATATTCCACGTTCTCTGTTCCAAGTTCTATATTCCACGTTCCGTATTTCACGTTCTCTGTTCCAGTTTCTGTATTCCACGTTCTCTGTTCCATTTTCTCACTTCCACATTCTATATTCAAAATTCTCTGTTCCAAGTTCTCTGTTCCACGTTCTATATTCCACGTTCTCTTTTCAACGTTCTTTCTTCCACATTCTCTGTTCCACGTTCTATATTCCACGTTCTCTTTTCCACGTTCTCTGTTCCACGTTCTATATTCCACTTTCCCTGTTCCACGTTCTCTGTTCCACATTCTATATTCCACGTTCTCTGTACCACTTTCTCCGTTCCAAATTCTATATTCCACGATCTAAATTCCACGTTCTATATTCCAAGTTCTATATTATTGTTCTATATTCCACATCATCTGTTCCAAGTTCTATATTTCACATTCTCTGTTCCAGTTTCTGTATTCCAAGTTCTCTGTTCCATGTTCTCAGTTCCACATTCGATATTCAGTATTCTCTGTTCCAAGTTCTCTATTCTACATTCTATATTCCACGTTCTCTGTTACATGTTCTATATTCCACGTTCTCTTTTCCACGTTCTATATTCCGCATTCTATATTCCCTGTTCTATATTCCACATTGTCTGTTCCATGTTCTATATTTCTCGTTCTATATTCCACGTTCTCTGTTCCAAGTTCTATATTCCACGTTCTGTATTCTACGTTCTCTGTTCCACGTTCTATATTCCACGTTCTCTGTTCCACATTCTCTGTTCCACATACTCTGATCCATGTTCTCTTTTCAACGTTCTCTGTTCCACTTTTTCTGTTTCACAAACTATATTCAACATTCTCTGTTCCATGTTTTATATTACAGGTTCTCTGGTCCAAGTTGTTTATTCCACATTCTCTGTTCCACGATCTACATTCCACGTTCTCCGTTCCACGTTCTCTGTTCCGCTTTCTCTGTTCCACTTTTTATATTCTACGTTCTCTTTTCCACGTTCTCTGTTCCACATTCTATATTCCACGATCTAAATTCCATCTTCTATATTTCACGTTCTATACTTTTTGTTCTATATTCCACATTGTCTGTTTCAAGTTCTATATTTCACGTTCTCTGTTCCATTTTCTCACTTCCACATTCTATATTCAATATTCTCTGTTCCACGTTCTCTGTTCCATGTTCTATATTCCACGTTCTCTTTTCAACGTTCTAGTTTCCACTTTCTCTGCTCCTCATTCTCTGTTCCATGTTCTATATTCCACGTTCTCTTTTCCACGTTCTATATTCCCTCTTCTATATTCCACGTTGTCTGTTCCACGTTCTATATTCCACGTCCTCTGTTCCAAGTTCTATATTCCATGTTCTGTATTCCACGTTCTCTATTCCACGTTCTATTTTCCACGTTCCCTATTCCACTTCCTCTGTTCCACATTCTATATTCCACGTTCTCTGTTCCACGTTCTTTTTTCCACTTTCTCTGTTCCACTTTCTCGGTTCCATATTGTCTGTTCCACTTTCTGTATTTCACATTCTCTGTGCCACGTTCTGTATTCCACGTTTTCTGTTCTACGTTCTATATTTCACATTCTCTGTTCCATGTTCTGTATTCCACGTTCTCTGTTCCAAGTTCTATATTCCTCGTTCTGTATTCCATGTTCTCTGTTGCACATTCTATATTCCACTTTCTCTTGTGCACGTTCTATATTCCACGTTCTCTGTTCCACGTTGTCTGTTCTACGTTCTATATTCCACGTTCTCTGTTCCACTTTCTATATTCCACGTTCTCTGTTCCACGTTCTATATTCCACGTTCTCTGTTCCACGTTCTATTTTCCACTTTCTCTGTTCCACTTTCTCTGTTCCACATTCTCTGTTCCACGTTCTGTATTCCACATTCTCTTTTCCACGTTCTATATTCCGCATTCTATATTCCCTGTTCTATATTCCACGTTCTCTGTTCCAAGTTCTATATTCCACGTTCTGTATTCCACGTTCTCTGTTCCACGTTCTGTATTCCACGTTCTCTGTTCCACATTCTCTGTTCCACATACTCTGTTCCATGTTCTCTGTTCAACGTTCTCTGTTCCACGTTTTCTGTTTCACAAACTATATTCAACATTCTCTGTTCCATGTTTTATATTACACGTTCTCTGGTCCAAGTTCTTTATTCCACATTCTCTGTTCCATGATTTATATTCCATGTTCCCTGTTACACGTACTCTATTCCACTGTCTGTATTCCACGTTCTCCATTCCACGTTCTCTGTTCCACATTCTATATTCAACGTTCTCTTTTCCAAGTTCTATATTCCACGTTCTCTGTTCCATATTCGCTGTTCCATGTTCTCGTTTCAACGTTCTCTGTTCCACGTTCCATATTCCACGTTCTCTGTTCCACGTTCTATATTCCGCGTTCTATATTCCCTGTTCTATATTCCACGTTGTCTGTTCCACGTTCTATTTTCCACTTTCTCTGTTCCACTTTCTTTGTTCCACATTCTCTGTTCCACGTTCTATATTCCACGTCCTCTGTTCCAAGTTCTATATTCCATGTTCTGTATACCACGTTCTCTATTCCACGTTCTATTTTCCACGTTCCCTGTTCCACTTCCTCTGTTCCACATTCTATATTCCACGTTCTCTGTTCCACGTTCTTTTTTCCACTTTCTCTGTTCCACTTTCTCGGTTCCATATTGTCTGTTCCACTTTCTGTATTTCACATTCTCTGTGCCACGTTCTGTATTCCACGTTTTCTGTTCTACGTTCTATATTTCACATTCTCTGTTCCACGTTCTGTATTCCACGTTCTCTGTTCCAAGTTCTATATTCCTCGTTCTGTATTCCATGTTCTCTGTTGCACATTCTATATTCCACTTTCTCTTGTGCACATTCTATATTCCACGTTCTCTGTTCCACGTTGTCTGTTCTACGTTCTATATTCCACGTTCTCTGTTCCACTTTCTATATTCCACGTTCTCTGTTCCACGTTCTATATTCCACGTTCTCTGTTCCACGTTCTATTTTCCACTTTCTCTGTTCCACTTTCTCTGTTCCACATTCTCTGTTCCACGTTCTATATTCCACGTTCTCTGTTCCATGTTCTCTGTTCCACATTCTCTGTTCCACGTTCTATATTCCACGTTCTCTGTTCTACATTCTATATTCCATGTTCTAAATTCCACGTTCTCTGTTCCAAGTTCTATATGCCACGTTCTGTATTCCACGTTCTCTGTTCCATGTTCTCTGTTCCACATTCTATATTCCACTTTCTCTTGTGCACGTTCTATATTCTACGTTCTCTGTTCCACGTTCTATATTTCACATTCTATATTCTCCGTTCTATATTCCACGTTGTCTGTTCCACGTTCTATATTCCACGTTCTCTGTTCCAAGTTCTATATTCCACGTTCCGTATTTCACGTTCTCTGTTCCAGTTTCTGTATTCCACGTTCTCTGTTCCATTTTCTCACTTCCACATTCTATATTCAAAATTCTCTGTTCCAAGTTCTCTGTTCCACGTTCTATATTCCACGTTCTCTTTTCAACGTTCTTTCTTCCACATTCTCTGTTCCACGTTCTATATTCCACGTTCTCTTTTCCACGTTCTCTGTTCCACGTTCTATATTCCACTTTCCCTGTTCCACGTTCTCTGTTCCACATTCTATATTCCACGTTCTCTGTACCACTTTCTCCGTTCCAAATTCTATATTCCACGATCTAAATTCCACGTTCTATATTCCAAGTTCTATATTATTGTTCTATATTCCACATCATCTGTTCCAAGTTCTATATTTCACATTCTCTGTTCCAGTTTCTGTATTCCAAGTTCTCTGTTCCATGTTCTCAGTTCCACATTCGATATTCAGTATTCTCTGTTCCAAGTTCTCTATTCTACATTCTATATTCCACGTTCTCTGTTACATGTTCTATATTCCACGTTCTCTTTTCCACGTTCTATATTCCGCATTCTATATTCCCTGTTCTATATTCCACATTGTCTGTTCCATGTTCTATATTTCTCGTTCTATATTCCACGTTCTCTGTTCCAAGTTCTATATTCCACGTTCTGTATTCTACGTTCTCTGTTCCACGTTCTATATTCCACGTTCTCTGTTCCACATTCTCTGTTCCACATACTCTGATCCATGTTCTCTTTTCAACGTTCTCTGTTCCACTTTTTCTGTTTCACAAACTATATTCAACATTCTCTGTTCCATGTTTTATATTACAGGTTCTCTGGTCCAAGTTGTTTATTCCACATTCTCTGTTCCACGATCTACATTCCACGTTCTCCGTTCCACGTTCTCTGTTCCGCTTTCTCTGTTCCACTTTTTATATTCTACGTTCTCTTTTCCACGTTCTCTGTTCCACATTCTATATTCCACGATCTAAATTCCATCTTCTATATTTCACGTTCTATACTTTTTGTTCTATATTCCACATTGTCTGTTTCAAGTTCTATATTTCACGTTCTCTGTTCCATTTTCTCACTTCCACATTCTATATTCAATATTCTCTGTTCCACGTTCTCTGTTCCATGTTCTATATTCCACGTTCTCTTTTCAACGTTCTAGTTTCCACTTTCTCTGCTCCTCATTCTCTGTTCCATGTTCTATATTCCACGTTCTCTTTTCCACGTTCTATATTCCCTCTTCTATATTCCACGTTGTCTGTTCCACGTTCTATATTCCACGTCCTCTGTTCCAAGTTCTATATTCCATGTTCTGTATTCCACGTTCTCTATTCCACGTTCTATTTTCCACGTTCCCTATTCCACTTCCTCTGTTCCACATTCTATATTCCACGTTCTCTGTTCCACGTTCTTTTTTCCACTTTCTCTGTTCCACTTTCTCGGTTCCATATTGTCTGTTCCACTTTCTGTATTTCACATTCTCTGTGCCACGTTCTGTATTCCACGTTTTCTGTTCTACGTTCTATATTTCACATTCTCTGTTCCATGTTCTGTATTCCACGTTCTCTGTTCCAAGTTCTATATTCCTCGTTCTGTATTCCATGTTCTCTGTTGCACATTCTATATTCCACTTTCTCTTGTGCACGTTCTATATTCCACGTTCTCTGTTCCACGTTGTCTGTTCTACGTTCTATATTCCACGTTCTCTGTTCCACTTTCTATATTCCACGTTCTCTGTTCCACGTTCTATATTCCACGTTCTCTGTTCCACGTTCTATTTTCCACTTTCTCTGTTCCACTTTCTCTGTTCCACATTCTCTGTTCCACGTTCTGTATTCCACATTCTCTTTTCCACGTTCTATATTCCGCATTCTATATTCCCTGTTCTATATTCCACGTTCTCTGTTCCAAGTTCTATATTCCACGTTCTGTATTCCACGTTCTCTGTTCCACGTTCTGTATTCCACGTTCTCTGTTCCACATTCTCTGTTCCACATACTCTGTTCCATGTTCTCTGTTCAACGTTCTCTGTTCCACGTTTTCTGTTTCACAAACTATATTCAACATTCTCTGTTCCATGTTTTATATTACACGTTCTCTGGTCCAAGTTCTTTATTCCACATTCTCTGTTCCATGATTTATATTCCATGTTCCCTGTTACACGTACTCTATTCCACTGTCTGTATTCCACGTTCTCCATTCCACGTTCTCTGTTCCACATTCTATATTCAACGTTCTCTTTTCCAAGTTCTATATTCCACGTTCTCTGTTCCATATTCGCTGTTCCATGTTCTCGTTTCAACGTTCTCTGTTCCACGTTCCATATTCCACGTTCTCTGTTCCACGTTCTATATTCCGCGTTCTATATTCCCTGTTCTATATTCCACGTTGTCTGTTCCACGTTCTATTTTCCACTTTCTCTGTTCCACTTTCTTTGTTCCACATTCTCTGTTCCACGTTCTATATTCCACGTCCTCTGTTCCAAGTTCTATATTCCATGTTCTGTATACCACGTTCTCTATTCCACGTTCTATTTTCCACGTTCCCTGTTCCACTTCCTCTGTTCCACATTCTATATTCCACGTTCTCTGTTCCACGTTCTTTTTTCCACTTTCTCTGTTCCACTTTCTCGGTTCCATATTGTCTGTTCCACTTTCTGTATTTCACATTCTCTGTGCCACGTTCTGTATTCCACGTTTTCTGTTCTACGTTCTATATTTCACATTCTCTGTTCCACGTTCTGTATTCCACGTTCTCTGTTCCAAGTTCTATATTCCTCGTTCTGTATTCCATGTTCTCTGTTGCACATTCTATATTCCACTTTCTCTTGTGCACATTCTATATTCCACGTTCTCTGTTCCACGTTGTCTGTTCTACGTTCTATATTCCACGTTCTCTGTTCCACTTTCTATATTCCACGTTCTCTGTTCCACGTTCTATATTCCACGTTCTCTGTTCCACGTTCTATTTTCCACTTTCTCTGTTCCACTTTCTCTGTTCCACATTCTCTGTTCCACGTTCTATATTCCACGTTCTCTGTTCCATGTTCTCTGTTCCACATTCTCTGTTCCACGTTCTATATTCCACGTTCTCTGTTCTACATTCTATATTCCATGTTCTAAATTCCACGTTCTCTGTTCCAAGTTCTATATGCCACGTTCTGTATTCCACGTTCTCTGTTCCATGTTCTCTGTTCCACATTCTATATTCCACTTTCTCTTGTGCACGTTCTATATTCTACGTTCTCTGTTCCACGTTCTATATTTCACATTCTATATTCTCCGTTCTATATTCCACGTTGTCTGTTCCACGTTCTATATTCCACGTTCTCTGTTCCAAGTTCTATATTCCACGTTCCGTATTTCACGTTCTCTGTTCCAGTTTCTGTATTCCACGTTCTCTGTTCCATTTTCTCACTTCCACATTCTATATTCAAAATTCTCTGTTCCAAGTTCTCTGTTCCACGTTCTATATTCCACGTTCTCTTTTCAACGTTCTTTCTTCCACATTCTCTGTTCCACGTTCTATATTCCACGTTCTCTTTTCCACGTTCTCTGTTCCACGTTCTATATTCCACTTTCCCTGTTCCACGTTCTCTGTTCCACATTCTATATTCCACGTTCTCTGTACCACTTTCTCCGTTCCAAATTCTATATTCCACGATCTAAATTCCACGTTCTATATTCCAAGTTCTATATTATTGTTCTATATTCCACATCATCTGTTCCAAGTTCTATATTTCACATTCTCTGTTCCAGTTTCTGTATTCCAAGTTCTCTGTTCCATGTTCTCAGTTCCACATTCGATATTCAGTATTCTCTGTTCCAAGTTCTCTATTCTACATTCTATATTCCACGTTCTCTGTTACATGTTCTATATTCCACGTTCTCTTTTCCACGTTCTATATTCCGCATTCTATATTCCCTGTTCTATATTCCACATTGTCTGTTCCATGTTCTATATTTCTCGTTCTATATTCCACGTTCTCTGTTCCAAGTTCTATATTCCACGTTCTGTATTCTACGTTCTCTGTTCCACGTTCTATATTCCACGTTCTCTGTTCCACATTCTCTGTTCCACATACTCTGATCCATGTTCTCTTTTCAACGTTCTCTGTTCCACTTTTTCTGTTTCACAAACTATATTCAACATTCTCTGTTCCATGTTTTATATTACAGGTTCTCTGGTCCAAGTTGTTTATTCCACATTCTCTGTTCCACGATCTACATTCCACGTTCTCCGTTCCACGTTCTCTGTTCCGCTTTCTCTGTTCCACTTTTTATATTCTACGTTCTCTTTTCCACGTTCTCTGTTCCACATTCTATATTCCACGATCTAAATTCCATCTTCTATATTTCACGTTCTATACTTTTTGTTCTATATTCCACATTGTCTGTTTCAAGTTCTATATTTCACGTTCTCTGTTCCATTTTCTCACTTCCACATTCTATATTCAATATTCTCTGTTCCACGTTCTCTGTTCCATGTTCTATATTCCACGTTCTCTTTTCAACGTTCTAGTTTCCACTTTCTCTGCTCCTCATTCTCTGTTCCATGTTCTATATTCCACGTTCTCTTTTCCACGTTCTATATTCCCTCTTCTATATTCCACGTTGTCTGTTCCACGTTCTATATTCCACGTCCTCTGTTCCAAGTTCTATATTCCATGTTCTGTATTCCACGTTCTCTATTCCACGTTCTATTTTCCACGTTCCCTATTCCACTTCCTCTGTTCCACATTCTATATTCCACGTTCTCTGTTCCACGTTCTTTTTTCCACTTTCTCTGTTCCACTTTCTCGGTTCCATATTGTCTGTTCCACTTTCTGTATTTCACATTCTCTGTGCCACGTTCTGTATTCCACGTTTTCTGTTCTACGTTCTATATTTCACATTCTCTGTTCCATGTTCTGTATTCCACGTTCTCTGTTCCAAGTTCTATATTCCTCGTTCTGTATTCCATGTTCTCTGTTGCACATTCTATATTCCACTTTCTCTTGTGCACGTTCTATATTCCACGTTCTCTGTTCCACGTTGTCTGTTCTACGTTCTATATTCCACGTTCTCTGTTCCACTTTCTATATTCCACGTTCTCTGTTCCACGTTCTATATTCCACGTTCTCTGTTCCACGTTCTATTTTCCACTTTCTCTGTTCCACTTTCTCTGTTCCACATTCTCTGTTCCACGTTCTGTATTCCACATTCTCTTTTCCACGTTCTATATTCCGCATTCTATATTCCCTGTTCTATATTCCACGTTCTCTGTTCCAAGTTCTATATTCCACGTTCTGTATTCCACGTTCTCTGTTCCACGTTCTGTATTCCACGTTCTCTGTTCCACATTCTCTGTTCCACATACTCTGTTCCATGTTCTCTGTTCAACGTTCTCTGTTCCACGTTTTCTGTTTCACAAACTATATTCAACATTCTCTGTTCCATGTTTTATATTACACGTTCTCTGGTCCAAGTTCTTTATTCCACATTCTCTGTTCCATGATTTATATTCCATGTTCCCTGTTACACGTACTCTATTCCACTGTCTGTATTCCACGTTCTCCATTCCACGTTCTCTGTTCCACATTCTATATTCAACGTTCTCTTTTCCAAGTTCTATATTCCACGTTCTCTGTTCCATATTCGCTGTTCCATGTTCTCGTTTCAACGTTCTCTGTTCCACGTTCCATATTCCACGTTCTCTGTTCCACGTTCTATATTCCGCGTTCTATATTCCCTGTTCTATATTCCACGTTGTCTGTTCCACGTTCTATTTTCCACTTTCTCTGTTCCACTTTCTTTGTTCCACATTCTCTGTTCCACGTTCTATATTCCACGTCCTCTGTTCCAAGTTCTATATTCCATGTTCTGTATACCACGTTCTCTATTCCACGTTCTATTTTCCACGTTCCCTGTTCCACTTCCTCTGTTCCACATTCTATATTCCACGTTCTCTGTTCCACGTTCTTTTTTCCACTTTCTCTGTTCCACTTTCTCGGTTCCATATTGTCTGTTCCACTTTCTGTATTTCACATTCTCTGTGCCACGTTCTGTATTCCACGTTTTCTGTTCTACGTTCTATATTTCACATTCTCTGTTCCACGTTCTGTATTCCACGTTCTCTGTTCCAAGTTCTATATTCCTCGTTCTGTATTCCATGTTCTCTGTTGCACATTCTATATTCCACTTTCTCTTGTGCACATTCTATATTCCACGTTCTCTGTTCCACGTTGTCTGTTCTACGTTCTATATTCCACGTTCTCTGTTCCACTTTCTATATTCCACGTTCTCTGTTCCACGTTCTATATTCCACGTTCTCTGTTCCACGTTCTATTTTCCACTTTCTCTGTTCCACTTTCTCTGTTCCACATTCTCTGTTCCACGTTCTATATTCCACGTTCTCTGTTCCATGTTCTCTGTTCCACATTCTCTGTTCCACGTTCTATATTCCACGTTCTCTGTTCTACATTCTATATTCCATGTTCTAAATTCCACGTTCTCTGTTCCAAGTTCTATATGCCACGTTCTGTATTCCACGTTCTCTGTTCCATGTTCTCTGTTCCACATTCTATATTCCACTTTCTCTTGTGCACGTTCTATATTCTACGTTCTCTGTTCCACGTTCTATATTTCACATTCTATATTCTCCGTTCTATATTCCACGTTGTCTGTTCCACGTTCTATATTCCACGTTCTCTGTTCCAAGTTCTATATTCCACGTTCCGTATTTCACGTTCTCTGTTCCAGTTTCTGTATTCCACGTTCTCTGTTCCATTTTCTCACTTCCACATTCTATATTCAAAATTCTCTGTTCCAAGTTCTCTGTTCCACGTTCTATATTCCACGTTCTCTTTTCAACGTTCTTTCTTCCACATTCTCTGTTCCACGTTCTATATTCCACGTTCTCTTTTCCACGTTCTCTGTTCCACGTTCTATATTCCACTTTCCCTGTTCCACGTTCTCTGTTCCACATTCTATATTCCACGTTCTCTGTACCACTTTCTCCGTTCCAAATTCTATATTCCACGATCTAAATTCCACGTTCTATATTCCAAGTTCTATATTATTGTTCTATATTCCACATCATCTGTTCCAAGTTCTATATTTCACATTCTCTGTTCCAGTTTCTGTATTCCAAGTTCTCTGTTCCATGTTCTCAGTTCCACATTCGATATTCAGTATTCTCTGTTCCAAGTTCTCTATTCTACATTCTATATTCCACGTTCTCTGTTACATGTTCTATATTCCACGTTCTCTTTTCCACGTTCTATATTCCGCATTCTATATTCCCTGTTCTATATTCCACATTGTCTGTTCCATGTTCTATATTTCTCGTTCTATATTCCACGTTCTCTGTTCCAAGTTCTATATTCCACGTTCTGTATTCTACGTTCTCTGTTCCACGTTCTATATTCCACGTTCTCTGTTCCACATTCTCTGTTCCACATACTCTGATCCATGTTCTCTTTTCAACGTTCTCTGTTCCACTTTTTCTGTTTCACAAACTATATTCAACATTCTCTGTTCCATGTTTTATATTACAGGTTCTCTGGTCCAAGTTGTTTATTCCACATTCTCTGTTCCACGATCTACATTCCACGTTCTCCGTTCCACGTTCTCTGTTCCGCTTTCTCTGTTCCACTTTTTATATTCTACGTTCTCTTTTCCACGTTCTCTGTTCCACATTCTATATTCCACGATCTAAATTCCATCTTCTATATTTCACGTTCTATACTTTTTGTTCTATATTCCACATTGTCTGTTTCAAGTTCTATATTTCACGTTCTCTGTTCCATTTTCTCACTTCCACATTCTATATTCAATATTCTCTGTTCCACGTTCTCTGTTCCATGTTCTATATTCCACGTTCTCTTTTCAACGTTCTAGTTTCCACTTTCTCTGCTCCTCATTCTCTGTTCCATGTTCTATATTCCACGTTCTCTTTTCCACGTTCTATATTCCCTCTTCTATATTCCACGTTGTCTGTTCCACGTTCTATATTCCACGTCCTCTGTTCCAAGTTCTATATTCCATGTTCTGTATTCCACGTTCTCTATTCCACGTTCTATTTTCCACGTTCCCTATTCCACTTCCTCTGTTCCACATTCTATATTCCACGTTCTCTGTTCCACGTTCTTTTTTCCACTTTCTCTGTTCCACTTTCTCGGTTCCATATTGTCTGTTCCACTTTCTGTATTTCACATTCTCTGTGCCACGTTCTGTATTCCACGTTTTCTGTTCTACGTTCTATATTTCACATTCTCTGTTCCACGTTCTGTATTCCACGTTCTCTGTTCCAAGTTCTATATTCCTCGTTCTGTATTCCATGTTCTCTGTTGCACATTCTATATTCCACTTTCTCTTGTGCACGTTCTATATTCCACGTTCTCTGTTCCACGTTGTCTGTTCTACGTTCTATATTCCACGTTCTCTGTTCCACTTTCTATATTCCACGTTCTCTGTTCCACGTTCTATATTCCACGTTCTCTGTTCCACGTTCTATTTTCCACTTTCTCTGTTCCACTTTCTCTGTTCCACATTCTCTGTTCCACGTTCTGTATTCCACATTCTCTTTTCCACGTTCTATATTCCGCATTCTATATTCCCTGTTCTATATTCCACGTTCTCTGTTCCAAGTTCTATATTCCACGTTCTGTATTCCACGTTCTCTGTTCCACGTTCTGTATTCCACGTTCTCTGTTCCACATTCTCTGTTCCACATACTCTGTTCCATGTTCTCTGTTCAACGTTCTCTGTTCCACGTTTTCTGTTTCACAAACTATATTCAACATTCTCTGTTCCATGTTTTATATTACACGTTCTCTGGTCCAAGTTCTTTATTCCACATTCTCTGTTCCATGATTTATATTCCATGTTCCCTGTTACACGTACTCTATTCCACTGTCTGTATTCCACGTTCTCCATTCCACGTTCTCTGTTCCACATTCTATATTCAACGTTCTCTTTTCCAAGTTCTATATTCCACGTTCTCTGTTCCATATTCGCTGTTCCATGTTCTCGTTTCAACGTTCTCTGTTCCACGTTCCATATTCCACGTTCTCTGTTCCACGTTCTATATTCCGCATTCTATATTCCCTGTTCTATATTCCACGTTCTCTGTTCCAAGTTCTATATTCCACGTTCTGTATTCCACGTTCTCTGTTCCACGTTCTGTATTCCACGTTCTCTGTTCCACATTCTCTGTTCCACATACTCTGTTCCATGTTCTCTGTTCAACGTTCTCTGTTCCACGTTTTCTGTTTCACAAACTATATTCAACATTCTCTGTTCCATGTTTTATATTACACGTTCTCTGGTCCAAGTTCTTTATTCCACATTCTCTGTTCCATGATTTATATTCCATGTTCCCTGTTACACGTACTCTATTCCACTGTCTGTATTCCACGTTCTCCATTCCACGTTCTCTGTTCCACATTCTATATTCAACGTTCTCTTTTCCAAGTTCTATATTCCACGTTCTCTGTTCCATATTCGCTGTTCCATGTTCTCGTTTCAACGTTCTCTGTTCCACGTTCCATATTCCACGTTCTCTGTTCCACGTTCTATATTCCGCGTTCTATATTCCCTGTTCTATATTCCACGTTGTCTGTTCCACGTTCTATTTTCCACTTTCTCTGTTCCACTTTCTTTGTTCCACATTCTCTGTTCCACGTTCTATATTCCACGTCCTCTGTTCCAAGTTCTATATTCCATGTTCTGTATACCACGTTCTCTATTCCACGTTCTATTTTCCACGTTCCCTGTTCCACTTCCTCTGTTCCACATTCTATATTCCACGTTCTCTGTTCCACGTTCTTTTTTCCACTTTCTCTGTTCCACTTTCTCGGTTCCATATTGTCTGTTCCACTTTCTGTATTTCACATTCTCTGTGCCACGTTCTGTATTCCACGTTTTCTGTTCTACGTTCTATATTTCACATTCTCTGTTCCACGTTCTGTATTCCACGTTCTCTGTTCCAAGTTCTATATTCCTCGTTCTGTATTCCATGTTCTCTGTTGCACATTCTATATTCCACTTTCTCTTGTGCACATTCTATATTCCACGTTCTCTGTTCCACGTTGTCTGTTCTACGTTCTATATTCCACGTTCTCTGTTCCACTTTCTATATTCCACGTTCTCTGTTCCACGTTCTATATTCCACGTTCTCTGTTCCACGTTCTATTTTCCACTTTCTCTGTTCCACTTTCTCTGTTCCACATTCTCTGTTCCACGTTCTATATTCCACGTTCTCTGTTCCATGTTCTCTGTTCCACATTCTCTGTTCCACGTTCTATATTCCACGTTCTCTGTTCTACATTCTATATTCCATGTTCTAAATTCCACGTTCTCTGTTCCAAGTTCTATATGCCACGTTCTGTATTCCACGTTCTCTGTTCCATGTTCTCTGTTCCACATTCTATATTCCACTTTCTCTTGTGCACGTTCTATATTCTACGTTCTCTGTTCCACGTTCTATATTTCACATTCTATATTCTCCGTTCTATATTCCACGTTGTCTGTTCCACGTTCTCTGTTCCACATACTCTGATCCATGTTCTCTTTTCAACGTTCTCTGTTCCACTTTTTCTGTTTCACAAACTATATTCAACATTCTCTGTTCCATGTTTTATATTACAGGTTCTCTGGTCCAAGTTGTTTATTCCACATTCTCTGTTCCACGATCTATATTCCACGTTCTCCGTTCCACGTTCTCTGTTCCGCTTTCTCTGTTCCACTTTTTATATTCTACGTTCTCTTTTCCACGTTCTCTGTTCCACATTCTATATTCCACGATCTAAATTCCATCTTCTATATTTCACGTTCTATACTTTTTGTTCTATATTCCACATTGTCTGTTTCAAGTTCTATATTTCACGTTCTCTGTTCCATTTTCTCACTTCCACATTCTATATTCAATATTCTCTGTTCCACGTTCTCTGTTCCATGTTCTATATTCCACGTTCTCTTTTCAACGTTCTAGTTTCCACTTTCTCTGCTCCTCATTCTCTGTTCCATGTTCTATATTCCACGTTCTCTTTTCCACGTTCTATATTCCCTCTTCTATATTCCACGTTGTCTGTTCCACGTTCTATATTCCACGTCCTCTGTTCCAAGTTCTATATTCCATGTTCTGTATTCCACGTTCTCTATTCCACGTTCTATTTTCCACGTTCCCTGTTCCACTTCCTCTGTTCCACATTCTATATTCCACGTTCTCTGTTCCACGTTCTTTTTTCCACTTTCTCTGTTCCACTTTCTCGGTTCCATATTGTCTGTTCCACTTTCTGTATTTCACATTCTCTGTGCCACGTTCTGTATTCCACGTTTTCTGTTCTACGTTCTATATTCCACGTTCTCTGTTCCATTTTCTCACTTCCACATTCTATATTCAAAATTCTCTGTTCCAAGTTCTCTGTTCCACGTTCTATATTCCACGTTCTCTTTTCAACGTTCTTTCTTCCACATTCTCTGTTCCACGTTCTATATTCCACATTCTCTTTTCCACGTTCTATATTCCGCATTCTATATTCCCTGTTCTATATTCCACGTTCTCTGTTCCAAGTTCTATATTCCACGTTCTGTATTCCACGTTCTCTGTTCCACGTTCTGTATTCCACGTTCTCTGTTCCACATTCTCTGTTCCACATACTCTGTTCCATGTTCTCTGTTCAACGTTCTCTGTTCCACGTTTTCTGTTTCACAAACTATATTCAACATTCTCTGTTCCATGTTTTATATTACACGTTCTCTGGTCCAAGTTCTTTATTCCACATTCTCTGTTCCATGATTTATATTCCATGTTCCCTGTTACACGTACTCTATTCCACTGTCTGTATTCCACGTTCTCCATTCCACGTTCTCTGTTCCACATTCTATATTCAACGTTCTCTTTTCCAAGTTCTATATTCCACGTTCTCTGTTCCATATTCGCTGTTCCATGTTCTCGTTTCAACGTTCTCTGTTCCACGTTCCATATTCCACGTTCTCTGTTCCACGTTCTATATTCCGCGTTCTATATTCCCTGTTCTATATTCCACGTTGTCTGCTCCACGTTCTATATTACATGTTCTCTGTTCCACTTTCTATATTCCACGTTCTCTGTTCCACATTTTCTGTTCCACATTCTATATTCCACGTTCTCTTTTCAACGTTCTATTTTCCACTTTCTTTGCTCCACATTTTCTGTTCCACGTTCTATATTCCACGTTCTCTTTTCTACGTTCTATATTCCCTGTTCTATATTCCACGTTGTCTGCTCCACGTTCTATATTCCACGTTCTCTGTTCCAAGTTCTATATTACACGTTCTCTGGTCCAAGTTCTTTATTCCACATACTCTCTTCCACGTTCTATATTCCACGTTCTCTGTTACACGTACTCTATTCCACTGTCTGTATTCCACGTTCTCCGTTCCAAGTTCTCTGTTTCACATTCTATATTCAACGTTCTCTGTTCCATGTTCTGTATTCCACGTTCTCTGTTCCACATTCTCTGTTCCACATACTCTGTTCCATGTTCTCTGTTAAACGTTCCCTGTTCCACGTTTTCTGTTTCACAAACTATATTCAACATTCTCTGTTCCATGTTTTATATTACACGTTCTCTGGTCCAAGTTCTTTATTCCACATTCTCTGTTCCACGTTCTATATTCCACGTTCTCTGTTCCATTTTCACTGTTACACGTTCTGTTCCAGATTCTATGTTCCAATTTCACCACTCCACGTTCTCTCTTCCACGTTCTATATCCAACATTCTCTGTGCCAAATTTTATATTCCACGTTCTCTGTTCCATGTTCTACATTCCACTTTAACTGTTCCATTTTCTCTGTTACACGTTCTGTGTTCCACATTCTATGTTTCAATTTCTCTGTTCCACGTTCTCTGTTCCACGATCTATATTCCACATTCTCTGTTACACGTACTCTATTCCACTGTCTGTATTCCACGTTCTCCGTTCCACGTTCTCTGTTCCACGTTCTATATTCCATGTTCTCTGTTCCACATTCTATATTCCACGTTCTCTGTTGCACGTTCTATATTCCATGTTTACTGTTCCATTTTCTCTGTTAAACGTTCTGTGCTCCATATTCTATCTTCCAATTTCTCCGTTCCACGTTCTCTGTTCCAAGTTCTATATTCCACGTTCTCTGATCCACGTTCTATATTCCATGTTCTCTGTTCCTTTTTCTCTGTTACACGTTCTGTGCTCCATATTCTATGTTCCAATTTCTCCGTTCCACGTTCTCTGTTCCAAGTTCTATATTCCACATTCTCTGTTCCACGTTCTCCGTTTCACATTCCATATTCCATGTACTGTTTTCCACGTTCTACATTCCATATCCTCATTTCCACTTGCTATATTCCACGTTTTCAGTTCCAAGTTCTATATTCCTCATGCTCTGTTCCACGTTCTCTGTTCCAAGTTCTCTGTTCCACGTTCTATATTCCACGTTCTCTTTTCCACATTCTATATTCCGCGTTCTATATTCCCTGTTCTATATTCCACGTTGTCTGTTCCACGTTCTATATTCCACGTTCTCTGTTCCAAGTTCTATATTCCACGTTCTGTATTCCACGTTCTCTGTTCCACATTCTATATTCCACGTTCTCTGTTCCACGTTCTCTGTTCCACTTTCTCTGTTGCACTTTCTCGGTTCCACGTTCTCTGTTCCAAGTTCTATATTCCTCGTTCTGTATTCCATGTTCTCTGTTGAACATTCTATATTCCACTTTCTCTTGTGCACGTTCTATATTCCACGTTCTCTGTTCCACGTTGTCTGTTCTACGTTCTATATTCCACGATTTCTGTTCCACTTTCTATATTCCACGTTCTCTGTTCCACGTTCTATATTCCACGTTCTCTGTTCCACGTTCTATTTTCCACTTTCTCTGTTCCACTTTCTCTGTTCCACATTCTCTGTTCCACGTTCTATATTCCACGTTCTCTGTTCCATGTTCTCTGTTCCACATTCTCTGTTCCACGTTCTATATTCCACGTTCTCTGTTCTACATTCTATATTCCATGTTCTAAATTCCACATTCTCTGTTCCAAGTTCTATATGCCACGTTCTGTATTCCACGTTCTCTGTTCCATGTTCTCTGTTCCACATTCTATATTCCACTTTCTCTTGTGCACGTTCTATATTCTACGTTCTCTGTTCCACGTTCTATATTTCACATTCTATATTCTCCGTTCTATATTCCACGTTGTCTGTTCCACGTTCTATATTCCACGTTCTCTGTTCCAAGTTCTATATTCCACGTTCCGTATTTCACGTTCTCTGTTCCAGTTTCTGTATTCCACGTTCTCTGTTCCATTTTCTCACTTCCACATTCTATATTCAAAATTCTCTGTTCCAAGTTCTCTGTTCCACGTTCTATATTCCACGTTCTCTTTTCAACGTTCTTTCTTCCACATTCTCTGTTCCACGTTCTATATTCCACGTTCTCTTTTCCACGTTCTCTGTTCCACGTTCTATATTCCACTTTCCCTGTTCCACGTTCTCTGTTCCACATTCTATATTCCACGTTCTCTGTACCACTTTCTCCGTTCCAAATTCTATATTCCACGATCTAAATTCCACGTTCTATATTCCAAGTTCTATATTATTGTTCTATATTCCACATCATCTGTTCCAAGTTCTATATTTCACATTCTCTGTTCCAGTTTCTGTATTCCAAGTTCTCTGTTCCATGTTCTCAGTTCCACATTCGATATTCAGTATTCTCTGTTCCAAGTTCTCTATTCTACATTCTATATTCCACGTTCTCTGTTACATGTTCTATATTCCACGTTCTCTTTTCCACGTTCTATATTCCGCATTCTATATTCCCTGTTCTATATTCCACATTGTCTGTTCCATGTTCTATATTTCTCGTTCTATATTCCACGTTCTCTGTTCCAAGTTCTATATTCCACGTTCTGTATTCTACGTTCTCTGTTCCACGTTCTATATTCCACGTTCTCTGTTCCACATTCTCTGTTCCACATACTCTGATCCATGTTCTCTTTTCAACGTTCTCTGTTCCACTTTTTCTGTTTCACAAACTATATTCAACATTCTCTGTTCCATGTTTTATATTACAGGTTCTCTGGTCCAAGTTGTTTATTCCACATTCTCTGTTCCACGATCTACATTCCACGTTCTCCGTTCCACGTTCTCTGTTCCGCTTTCTCTGTTCCACTTTTTATATTCTACGTTCTCTTTTCCACGTTCTCTGTTCCACATTCTATATTCCACGATCTAAATTCCATCTTCTATATTTCACGTTCTATACTTTTTGTTCTATATTCCACATTGTCTGTTTCAAGTTCTATATTTCACGTTCTCTGTTCCATTTTCTCACTTCCACATTCTATATTCAATATTCTCTGTTCCACGTTCTCTGTTCCATGTTCTATATTCCACGTTCTCTTTTCAACGTTCTAGTTTCCACTTTCTCTGCTCCTCATTCTCTGTTCCATGTTCTATATTCCACGTTCTCTGTTCCACGTTCTTTTTTCCACTTTCTCTGTTCCACTTTCTCGGTTCCATATTGTCTGTTCCACTTTCTGTATTTCACATTCTCTGTGCCACGTTCTGTATTCCACGTTTTCTGTTCTACGTTCTATATTCCACGTTCTCTGTTCCATTTTCTCACTTCCACATTCTATATTCAAAATTCTCTGTTCCAAGTTCTCTGTTCCACGTTCTATATTCCACGTTCTCTTTTCAACGTTCTTTCTTCCACATTCTCTGTTCCACGTTCTATATTCCACATTCTCTTTTCCACGTTCTATATTCCGCATTCTATATTCCCTGTTCTATATTCCACGTTCTCTGTTCCAAGTTCTATATTCCACGTTCTGTATTCCACGTTCTCTGTTCCACATACTCTGTTCCATGTTCTCTGTTCAACGTTCTCTGTTCCACGTTTTCTGTTTCACAAACTATATTCAACATTCTCTGTTCCATGTTTTATATTACACGTTCTCTGGTCCAAGTTCTTTATTCCACATTCTCTGTTCCATGATTTATATTCCATGTTCCCTGTTACACGTACTCTATTCCACTGTCTGTATTCCACGTTCTCCATTCCACGTTCTCTGTTCCACATTCTATATTCAACGTTCTCTTTTCCAAGTTCTATATTCCACGTTCTCTGTTCCATATTCGCTGTTCCATGTTCTCGTTTCAACGTTCTCTGTTCCACGTTCCATATTCCACGTTCTCTGTTCCACGTTCTATATTCCGCGTTCTATATTCCCTGTTCTATATTCCACGTTGTCTGCTCCACGTTCTATATTACATGTTCTCTGTTCCACTTTCTATATTCCACGTTCTCTGTTCCACATTTTCTGTTCCACATTCTATATTCCACGTTCTCTTTTCAACGTTCTATTTTCCACTTTCTTTGCTCCACATTTTCTGTTCCACGTTCTATATTCCACGTTCTCTTTTCTACGTTCTATATTCCCTGTTCTATATTCCACGTTGTCTGCTCCACGTTCTATATTCCACGTTCTCTGTTCCAAGTTCTATATTACACGTTCTCTGGTCCAAGTTCTTTATTCCACATACTCTCTTCCACGTTCTATATTCCACGTTCTCTGTTACACGTACTCTATTCCACTGTCTGTATTCCACGTTCTCCGTTCCAAGTTCTCTGTTTCACATTCTATATTCAACGTTCTCTGTTCCATGTTCTGTATTCCACGTTCTCTGTTCCACATTCTCTGTTCCACATACTCTGTTCCATGTTCTCTGTTAAACGTTCCCTGTTCCACGTTTTCTGTTTCACAAACTATATTCAACATTCTCTGTTCCATGTTTTATATTACACGTTCTCTGGTCCAAGTTCTTTATTCCACATTCTCTGTTCCACGTTCTATATTCCACGTTCTCTGTTCCATTTTCACTGTTACACGTTCTGTTCCAGATTCTATGTTCCAATTTCACCACTCCACGTTCTCTCTTCCACGTTCTATATCCAACATTCTCTGTGCCAAATTTTATATTCCACGTTCTCTGTTCCATGTTCTACATTCCACTTTAACTGTTCCATTTTCTCTGTTACACGTTCTGTGTTCCACATTCTATGTTTCAATTTCTCTGTTCCACGTTCTCTGTTCCACGATCTATATTCCACATTCTCTGTTACACGTACTCTATTCCACTGTCTGTATTCCACGTTCTCCGTTCCACGTTCTCTGTTCCACGTTCTATATTCCATGTTCTCTGTTCCACATTCTATATTCCACGTTCTCTGTTGCACGTTCTATATTCCATGTTTACTGTTCCATTTTCTCTGTTAAACGTTCTGTGCTCCATATTCTATCTTCCAATTTCTCCGTTCCACGTTCTCTGTTCCAAGTTCTATATTCCACGTTCTCTGATCCACGTTCTATATTCCATGTTCTCTGTTCCTTTTTCTCTGTTACACGTTCTGTGCTCCATATTCTATGTTCCAATTTCTCCGTTCCACGTTCTCTGTTCCAAGTTCTATATTCCACATTCTCTGTTCCACGTTCTCCGTTTCACATTCCATATTCCATGTACTGTTTTCCACGTTCTACATTCCATATCCTCATTTCCACTTGCTATATTCCACGTTTTCAGTTCCAAGTTCTATATTCCTCATGCTCTGTTCCACGTTCTCTGTTCCAAGTTCTCTGTTCCACGTTCTATATTCCACGTTCTCTTTTCCACATTCTATATTCCGCGTTCTATATTCCCTGTTCTATATTCCACGTTGTCTGTTCCACGTTCTATATTCCACGTTCTCTGTTCCAAGTTCTATATTCCACGTTCTGTATTCCACGTTCTCTGTTCCACATTCTATATTCCACGTTCTCTGTTCCACGTTCTCTGTTCCACTTTCTCTGTTGCACTTTCTCGGTTCCACGTTCTCTGTTCCAAGTTCTATATTCCTCGTTCTGTATTCCATGTTCTCTGTTGAACATTCTATATTCCACTTTCTCTTGTGCACGTTCTATATTCCACGTTCTCTGTTCCACGTTGTCTGTTCTACGTTCTATATTCCACGATTTCTGTTCCACTTTCTATATTCCACGTTCTCTGTTCCACGTTCTATATTCCACGTTCTCTGTTCCACGTTCTATTTTCCACTTTCTCTGTTCCACTTTCTCTGTTCCACATTCTCTGTTCCACGTTCTATATTCCACGTTCTCTGTTCCATGTTCTCTGTTCCACATTCTCTGTTCCACGTTCTATATTCCACGTTCTCTGTTCTACATTCTATATTCCATGTTCTAAATTCCACATTCTCTGTTCCAAGTTCTATATGCCACGTTCTGTATTCCACGTTCTCTGTTCCATGTTCTCTGTTCCACATTCTATATTCCACTTTCTCTTGTGCACGTTCTATATTCTACGTTCTCTGTTCCACGTTCTATATTTCACATTCTATATTCTCCGTTCTATATTCCACGTTGTCTGTTCCACGTTCTATATTCCACGTTCTCTGTTCCAAGTTCTATATTCCACGTTCCGTATTTCACGTTCTCTGTTCCAGTTTCTGTATTCCACGTTCTCTGTTCCATTTTCTCACTTCCACATTCTATATTCAAAATTCTCTGTTCCAAGTTCTCTGTTCCACGTTCTATATTCCACGTTCTCTTTTCAACGTTCTTTCTTCCACATTCTCTGTTCCACGTTCTATATTCCACGTTCTCTTTTCCACGTTCTCTGTTCCACGTTCTATATTCCACTTTCCCTGTTCCACGTTCTCTGTTCCACATTCTATATTCCACGTTCTCTGTACCACTTTCTCCGTTCCAAATTCTATATTCCACGATCTAAATTCCACGTTCTATATTCCAAGTTCTATATTATTGTTCTATATTCCACATCATCTGTTCCAAGTTCTATATTTCACATTCTCTGTTCCAGTTTCTGTATTCCAAGTTCTCTGTTCCATGTTCTCAGTTCCACATTCGATATTCAGTATTCTCTGTTCCAAGTTCTCTATTCTACATTCTATATTCCACGTTCTCTGTTACATGTTCTATATTCCACGTTCTCTTTTCCACGTTCTATATTCCGCATTCTATATTCCCTGTTCTATATTCCACATTGTCTGTTCCATGTTCTATATTTCTCGTTCTATATTCCACGTTCTCTGTTCCAAGTTCTATATTCCACGTTCTGTATTCTACGTTCTCTGTTCCACGTTCTATATTCCACGTTCTCTGTTCCACATTCTCTGTTCCACATACTCTGATCCATGTTCTCTTTTCAATGTTCTCTGTTCCACTTTTTCTGTTTCACAAACTATATTCAACATTCTCTGTTCCATGTTTTATATTACAGGTTCTCTGGTCCAAGTTGTTTATTCCACATTCTCTGTTCCACGATCTATATTCCACGTTCTCCGTTCCACGTTCTCTGTTCCGCTTTCTCTGTTCCACTTTTTATATTCTACGTTCTCTTTTCCACGTTCTCTGTTCCACATTCTATATTCCACGATCTAAATTCCATCTTCTATATTTCACGTTCTATACTTTTTGTTCTATATTCCACATTGTCTGTTTCAAGTTCTATATTTCACGTTCTCTGTTCCATTTTCTCACTTCCACATTCTATATTCAATATTCTCTGTTCCACGTTCTCTGTTCCATGTTCTATATTCCACGTTCTCTTTTCAACGTTCTAGTTTCCACTTTCTCTGCTCCTCATTCTCTGTTCCATGTTCTATATTCCACGTTCTCTTTTCCACGTTCTATATTCCCTCTTCTATATTCCACGTTGTCTGTTCCACGTTCTATATTCCACGTCCTCTGTTCCAAGTTCTATATTCCATGTTCTGTATTCCACATTCTCTATTCCACGTTCTATTTTCCACGTTCCCTGTTCCACTTCCTCTGTTCCACATTCTATATTCCACGTTCTCTGTTCCACGTTCTTTTTTCCACTTTCTCTGTTCCACTTTCTCGGTTCCATATTGTCTGTTCCACTTTCTGTATTTCACATTCTCTGTGCCACGTTCTGTATTCCACGTTTTCTGTTCTACGTTCTATATTTCACATTCTCTGTTCCACGTTCTGTATTCCACGTTCTCTGTTCCAAGTTCTATATTCCTCGTTCTGTATTCCATGTTCTCTGTTGCACATTCTATATTCCACTTTCTCTTGTGCACGTTCTATATTCCACGTTCTCTGTTCCACGTTGTCTGTTCTACGTTCTATATTCCACGTTCTCTGTTCCACTTTCTATATTCCACGTTCTCTGTTCCACGTTCTATATTCCACGTTCTCTGTTCCACGTTCTATTTTCCACTTTCTCTGTTCCACTTTCTCTGTTCCACATTCTCTGTTCCACGTTCTATATTCCACGTTCTCTGTTCCATGTTCTCTGTTCCACATTCTCTGTTCCACGTTCTATATTCCACGTTCTCTGTTCTACATTCTATATTCCATGTTCTAAATTCCACGTTCTCTGTTCCAAGTTCTATATGCCACGTTCTGTATTCCACGTTCTCTGTTCCATGTTCTCTGTTCCACATTCTATATTCCACTTTCTCTTGTGCACGTTCTATATTCTACGTTCTCTGTTCCACGTTCTATATTTCACATTCTATATTCTCCGTTCTATATTCCACGTTGTCTGTTCCACGTTCTATATTCCACGTTCTCTGTTCCAAGTTCTATATTCCACGTTCCGTATTTCACGTTCTCTGTTCCAGTTTCTGTATTCCACGTTCTCTGTTCCATTTTCTCACTTCCACATTCTATATTCAAAATTCTCTGTTCCAAGTTCTCTGTTCCACGTTCTATATTCCACGTTCTCTTTTCAACGTTCTTTCTTCCACATTCTGTTCCACGTTCTATATTCCACGTTCTCTTTTCCACGTTCTCTGTTCCACGTTCTATATTCCACTTTCCCTGTTCCACGTTCTCTGTTCCACATTCTATATTCCACGTTCTCTGTTCTACATTCTGTTTTCTACTTTCTGTGTTCCACTTTCTCTGTTCCACGTTCTTTATTCCACATTCTCTGTTCCACATTCTATATTCCATGTTCTCTGTTCCACGTTCTATATTCCACATTCTATATTCCACGTTCTCTGTTCCACGTTCTATATTCCCTGTTCTATATTCCGTGTTGTCTGTTCCACATTCTGTATTCCACATTCTCTGTTCCACGTTCTCTGTTCCACGTTCTATTTTCCACTTTCTCTTGTCCATGTTCTATATTCCACATTCTATATTCCATGTTGTCTGTTTGACATTCTATATTCCACATTCTCTGTTCCACATTCTACATTCCACGTCCTATTTTCCAGATTGTCTGTTCCACGTTCTATTTTCCACGTTCTCTGTTCCACGTTCTCTGTTCCACGTTCTATATTCCACATTCTATATTTCACTTTCTATATTCTATGTTGAATGTTCCAGGTGCTATTGAGATTCTGAGGTTAAACCTGCAGAGTTGGGCTTGATCCAGCAACCCACTGAGGCAAAGCCACTAGCAGGGAGAGTTACTTTGCTGTGACGCCTACATACATGCCATCGTTTCTGCCTCCAAATCACTGCTTTATTACAGCTGAAGATTAGTCTGTTTAAGACTAACAGGCAAGGCATAAATAAAAGGCTGAGGAACAGAGAAGATGAGTGATGGATCACTGAGAAGAGGGTGATAAGATTTTGTCATTTCACTGGCATTAACTGAAGCAGGCACTCATTATCTCATTACTCTGTTCCACATCACTGACTGCTCCTGACACAAAGGAAGAATTCTTTGGCATTTTTATTAACTCTTCTCTTTTAACTTGTCTATTTCTCAAACATTGATCTTCCAAGTTATACATTTATCAGATCTAAGTTGCAGAAATTAGGTCTCAAGCTACTTGGTCCTAGTCTCCATTATATGATGCCTTGGGATGCAGGTTGACTTTGGGAGTTAACACAGAACATAGAACGTAGAGCACAGAAAAAAAACATGGAACACTGTGTTCCACCATTTATCTACTTTCTGTGTCTGTATTGTGTTCTGAGTTGTGTGTTTATTATGGGTTAGACCATAAGACCATAAAAAAACAGGAGCAGAACTAGACCACTTGGCCCATCAAGTCTGCTCTGCTATTTCATCATGGCTGATCCACTTCCCCTCTCAGCCCCAATCTCCTGCCTTCTCCCCGTATCCCTTCAAGCCCTGATTAATTAAGAGTCTGTCAACCTCTGCCTTAGATATACCCAATGACTTGGCCTCCACAGCCATTTGTGGCAAAGAATTCCACAGATTCACCACTCTCTGGCTTAACAGATTCCTCCTCATGCAGCTTCAAGTTCCTGGGTGTCAAGATCTCTGAAGATCTAACCTGGTCCCAACAGATTGATGAATTTATAAAAGAAGGCAAGACAGTGGCTATAAAGTCCTTTATTAGGAGTTTGAAGAGATTTGGCATGTCAACAAATACACTCAGAAACTTCTATAGTTGTACCATGGAGAGCATTCTGACAGGCTGCATCACTGTCTGGTATGGAGGGGCTACTGCACAGGACTGAAAGTAGCTGCAGAAGTTGTAAATCTAGTCAGCTCCATCTTGGGCACTAGCCTACAAAGTACCCAGGACATCTTCAGGCAGCGGTGTCTCAGAAAGGCAGTGTCCATTACTAAGCACCTCCAGCACCCAGGGCATGCCCTTTTCTCACTGTTACCATCAGGTAGGAGGTACAGAAGCCCGAAGGCACACACTCAGCGATTCAGGAACAGTTTCTTCCCCTCTGCCATCCGATTCCTAAATGGACATTGAATCTTTGGACACTACCTCACTTTTTTTTAATGTACAGTATTTTTTGCACGTTTTTTGAATCTATTTAATATATGTAGTTGATTTACTTGTTTATTTATTATTATTATGTTTCATTTTATTTATTTATTTATTTTTTCTCTCTGCTAGATTATGTATTACATTGAACTGCTGATGCTAACTTAACAAATTTCACATCACATACTGGTGATAATAAACCTGCTTCTGATTCTAAAGGAACGCCCTCTATTCTGAGGCTGTGCCTTCTGCTCCTAGACTCCCCCACCATAGGAAACATCCACTCTGCATCCATTCTATCAAGGTCTTTCACCATTCGATAGGTTTCAGTGAGGTCACCCCTCAATCTTCTGAATTCCAGTGAGTAGAGCCCCAAAGCCATCAAATGCTCCTCATATGACATTTTTGTTGACCACTATATCGCGAATTTGGTTATGTTAACTTATTTTGCTTATTTCACTATTGCTGTTCTAGTTTCGTTAGCTTTTTATTGCTATACAAGATCGTTTATCTTTGCTGGTTTTGTAATGAACGATCAAACGCACTTTTGTCGACTTGGAACTCAGTTATATGGAACCACGCTATCCTGTGCGGAATCCCTCAGTCAGTCTCGTGGCACTTTAGGTTTGGAAGTAACCACTACGCACGGGACAGTACAGCCCAGGAACAAGCCCACGGCACACAATGTCTGTGCTGAACACGATCCCACGTTAAACTAAACCTTCTCTGCTCGTTCAATATCCGGATGCTGACATTCCCTGCATGGTAGTGTAGCCGTTAGCATAAGTATTTACAGCACAAACTGTACAGCCAAGGTCTGATACTCCCTGCTGTCTGTAATGAGTTTATGAGTTTGTAACGAGTGACCGTGTGGGTTTTCTCCAGGTGGAATGTGTAATGGGGCAGCATGATAGTGTAACGGATAGCATAATGCTATTACAGCGCCAGCGACCCGGCTTTAATTCCCAATACTGTCTTTAAGGAGTTTGTATGTTCTCCCTGTGAACCTCTGGGCTTCCACCGGGTATCCATTCCAAAAGGAGTACAGGTTAGGGTTTGTAAGTGGTGATGCCAGAAGCAAGGCGACACCTGGGGGATGCCACCAACACAACTGTGTCAGCCATTGATACAAACGATGCATTTTACCTTAATTTTTGATGTTGTGATGCACAGATAAAGCTGATCTTAATTTTAATCTATTCCAACAACCTCTCAATCACCATCATCATATCTCTTTCCACCACCAACCCTGGCACTTCATTCCAGGCACCTACCATTCTCTGTGTAAATTTGCCCGCACGTGTCCTTTTCTTCTCTCACCTTAAGTCATCTACTACCTGACATTTTTACCCTTGGAGAAAGATTCTTATTCTCTACCTTATTTAGACCTTTCATAATTTTATAAATTTTCATCAGGTCTCCCTTCAGCCCGTGAGGCTGCAGAGAAAACACGCCAAGTTTGTCAGACCTCTCTTTATAGCACGTGCTCTCTAATCCAGACAGCGTGCTGCTAAACCTTTGACCGCAGAATTCCTTCGGAATCAGAATCAGGTTTATTATCACTGATGTATTTCATGAAATTTGTTGTTTTGTGATCCCTGTACAGTGCAAAACAAGAAAGAATGCTGTAGTTATTAGGGAGCACGGTCATGTAGTGGTTAGCACGTTATTTCAGCACCAATGACCCAGGTTCAATTCCCACCACTGTCTGTTAGGAGTCTGTACATTCACTCCATGACCATGTTGGTTTCCTCCAGGTGCTCTGGTTTCCTCCCACATTCCAAAAACCTATGGGTTAGTAGGTTAACTGGTCACACGGGAGTAATTGGGCAGCATGGGCTTGTTGGACTGGGAGAGCCTGTTATGGTGCAGTAATTCTAAATAAGATTAAATACAGTTACGATGGTGAAACAGAGGAATGGCGAGGTAGTATTGAAGGGTTCATTGTCATTCAGAAATCTGATGGTGGAGGGGAAGAAGCTGTTCCTAAAACGTTGAATGCATGTCTTCAGGATTCTGTACCTTCTCCCTGAGAAGGGTGCATGTCTCGGATGGTGACAGTCCTTAATGATGGATCCACATCAAGGGGGTCTGTTGTGTTTTATCGTGCCATTTACAGGAAATGTATTTGTGCTGTCAATTCTAATCTCAGTTTTCCTCAGCAAACTGTCATTGAATCATCTGAGCCAGAATCACAATTAATAACCACTTGACTATATGACATGATGTTTGTTGTCTGGCTGCAAGTATGCAGCAAAAAGACATAAAATTTACTATAAGTTAGAAAAATAATGAAATAGTGTTACAATTTCCCTCCCTTCTATTCCCCACTCTGGCCTCTTATCTCCTATCACCTCCCCTGGTGTCCCTCCTCCTTCCCTTTCTCTGATGGTCCATTCTCCTCTCCTATCAGATTCCTTCTTCTCCAGCCCTTTACCTCTCACCCACCTGGCTATTACCTTCCCCCATCTTCCCTCCCCTCTCCCCACACATTTTTATTCTGCCATCTTCCTTCTTCCTTCTCAGTCCTGAAGGAGGGTCTCGACCTGAAACAACAACTCAGCAGTGATCCAGGAATAATGGTGCATAGTTCCCTGAAGGTGGAATCGCATGTGGTTAGGGTGGTGAAGAAAGCTTTTGGTATGCTGGCCTTTATAAATCAGAGCATTGAGTATAGGAGTTGGGATGTAATGTTAAAATTGTACAAGGCATTGGTGAGGCCAAATTTGGAGTATTGTTTACAGTTCTGGTCACCGAATTATAAGAAAGATTATAGGAAATTAGAGAGAGTACAGAAAAGATTTACTAGAATGTTACCTGGGTTTCAGCACCTCAGTTACAGAGGAAGGTTGAACAAGTTAGGTCTTTATTCCTTGGAGTGTAGAAGTTTGAGGAGGGTCTTGATAGAGGCATTTAAAATTATGAGGTGGATAGATAGAGTTAACGTGGATAGGCTTTTTTCCATTGAGAGTAGGGGAGATTCAAACAAGAGGACATGATTTGAGAGTTAAGGGACAAAAATTTAGGGGTAACACGAGGGGGAACTTCTTTACTCAGAGAGTGGTAGCTGTGTGGAACGAACTTCTAGTAGAAGTGGTAGAGGCAGGTTCAATTTTGCCATTAAAAAAAAAATTGGATAGGTATATGGACAGGAAAGGAATGGAGGGTTATGGGCTGAGAGCAGCGAGACTAGGTGAGAGTAAGCGTTTGGCACGGACAAGAAGGGCCAAGATGGCCTGTTTCCGTGCTGTAATTGTTATATGGTTATATTCGTTTCCATAAATGTTGCCTGACCTGCTAAGTTCCTCTAGTATTTTGTGTGGGTTGCTCTGGATTTCCTGCATCTGCAGAATCTCTCATGTTTATAACAAGATAGTGTTCATGAATTCTGATGGTGGAGAGGAAGAAGCTGTTTCTGAATTGGTGAGTGTGTTTCTTCAGGCTGCTTACTATACCTCCTGCATAATGGTAGTAATGAGAAGATGGTGTGTCCTGGATGGTGAGGGGCCTTGGTGATGGATGCCACTTCCTGAGGCATCACCTTTATTTGTTTATTCAGAGATACAGCGTGGTTACAAGCCCTTCCAGCCCAATGAGCCCGCACTCCCCAAATACACCCATGTGATCAGTTAACCTACCTGATCTTATCTTTCTGAAATGTGGGAGGAAACTAGCTGGTTTATCTTGCTCCTGTACATCTGCTTGTCACCATCCAAGACTCTTCCAACAATGGTTGTATCATCAGCAAATTTGTACAAGCATTGTTGGCAGAATCTCAGATGGTGACGATGCAGTTCCCATTCCTGTTAACAATACATATTCTTCCTTTTAATCTCCCTATCCTTCTATGCTCTCGTTTGCTCAGCTTTAACATCAATTTGGATCTTTGCAAAGTATTTCATCTTTAGATGATAACATCTAAACCTCAGTATTATTGGCTAAATCATCCCCCATTTTAAATTTATGTTAATGGAGCATTCTTTGATGGACCGTAAGACATTGGAGCAGAATCAGGCCATTTGTCCCATCGAGTCTGCTCCACTGCTCCAGCATGGCTGACTTATTATCCCTCTCAACCCCATTGTCCTGCTTTCTCCCTGTAACCTTTGACGCCCTGACTCATCAAAAACCTATCAACCTCTGCTTTAAATATACCCCATGACTTGCCTCCATGACTTGGATTCCACAGATGGAATGTCTATTTTTTTCCTTTTGAAACAGGAAGAAAATGAAAAAATGATCCATATTTCCCATCAATCAATATTTATTTTAAATATGAATGTGTTGGATGTTGTGCTGACTGACAAAACAGGAGGATAGCCTATAGTTATTTATGAGAGATTGAACATGCTGGACACTGAGGGCTGACCTTATAGCGATTGATAATGTAATGAGGGACGGGGATAGGAAAGATAGAATCTCTTGATCCTCTTGGTAAAGAACTCAAGGGCACAAGTGAAAGGTGAGGGATCAGAAGAGGAAAGGCTAATCAGCTTCAAGTTCTGAGGCAACAGCATCTGTCCTGGGCCAAACACATTGATGTGGTCATGAAGAAGGCACACCAACAGCTATAGAGTTGGAGTTGATTTGATATGTCACCAAAGAAACCCTCCCTTTAATTTTTTTTACACCTGCGTAGACCAACCATTGCTCTAAGCCCAAAAACTGTGCGGCACTTTATTTTTGAAATATACATAGAATGAAAATTGAAAAATCACATACTTTGATTTATTAATTGGAGTGTATAATGAAACACAGTACAACAAAGAAAATTTTTTATGTTTCGTAAACTTTACCTAACTGCATCCAATTCCACCTGCGTGGCTATGTGCACGGGTGCAATACAGTTACTGTGCAGCTTAAGGGCAACAGTGCATCAAAGACTCTATCAAACTTGTACTGAGGAGAGCATTCTGACTGGTTGAATCACTGTCTGGTACAGAGGCTCCAATGCATAAGATCGGAAAGAGCTGCAGATGATTGTAGACTCAGCCATTTCCATCACAGGAACTAGCCTCCCCACCACTGAGGACATCTTCAGAAGATGGTGCCTCAAGAATGCGGCATCCATCATGAAGGGCACTCACCAACCAGGACACAACCTCTTGTCATTGCTGCCATCGAGGAGGAGGTACAGGAGCCTGAAGACCCACACTCAGTGATTAGCATCAGCTTCTTCCCCTCTGCCCTCCGATCTATGAACGGTCAGTGAACCCATGAACACCACCTCACTCTTTCTTTTTTGCACCATTTATTTATTTACTTATTTTGTTATAATTTATAATAATCTTTTACACATCTTGCATTGCATTGTGAGTCTTCAGGCTCTTGTACCTCTTACCTGATGGTAGTAATGAGAGGAAGGCATGTCCTGGGTGGTGAGGGTTGTCCTGAGGTACTGTGTTTTGAAGACAGGGCACGGTGTGTAGCATCTAGTGTAATGCTCATACAGCATCAGTAACCTGGCTTCAGTTTCTGCTGCTGTCTGGAAGGAGTTTGTCCATTCTCCCATGTCTTCAGAAAAGACATCTGTGGTTCAAGATCAACTTCTCTGTGATGCTCAGATGTGGTGGTTTAGACTCACCTTCGTTCCTCTGACCTTGAACATCTAACGATTAAGTGGTGACCATTCTACTTACTGAGAGAGTTCCCTTCTGTAATCCTGCCCGCAGTTTACCTCCCACCAAAAGCTGATGTTAATCAGGTACTCGAGATATTGAATGCTGCCATCACTAAACAAGAAACCATCCCCCCGACACTTTTCAAATCATAGTTGAGGGATTTCAATTAAGCTTGTTTGAAGAAATCTCTGCCCAATTTTCATCAGCATGTAATCTGCAGCATCTTAGGTCCCAATACGCTTGACCACTGCTATACTATGATAGGAATAGCTACCATTCCATGCCTGGACCGCATTTCCAGAAATCTGTTCACTTGGCTGTCCCTCTCCCACCTGCACCCTGACAGAGGGCAAAGAGCAGCTCCAGAGATAAGGAAGAGGTTGTCACAGGAGGCTGAGAAGTGGCTATGGCATTACTTTGAGTTGGTGGACTGGGTCCTATTCAAGGACTCATCAGAGGATCTGAATGAGTGCAAATGGTTGTTATGAACTTTATAAAGACAGCCATAGACGAGTTTGTCCCTCCAAAATCATTTAGAGTCTTCTCCAACCAGAAGCCCTGGATGACGGACGCAAGGTACGGAGGGCCAAATCAGTGGCATTCGGGTCTGGCGACCAAGTAAGATACTAGAGGCCCAGGTATGATCTCCGGAAAGATATCTCACGTTTGAAATAGCAATTCTGGACCAAACTTGAATCACTGAAGGATGTGTGACAGTTGTTGCAGGACTTGAGTGCTATTACCTCTTACAGAGCGAAACCAGGTCACGTACTGGAAAATGACAACAAGGCTTCACTCCCAAACGAGTTCAATGCCTTCCATTCTTGCTTTGACCACAAAACATGGAGGAACCTTCACAAACCCCCTTTAACGTCCTTGAGAGCATCCTTCAAGTGGGTGAACCCATGGAAAGCATCCGGTCCAGATGGGGTACCTGGTTAATGACCTGTGCTGATCAACTAGCTAGAATGTTCACCAATATCCTTAACCTCTCGCTTCCGCTTTCTTCAGTTTTTACTCTTCAGCCTTCAGACTTCAGTGCTTAAGAAGAAAGTGGTAACCTGCCTCAATAGCTATCGTCCACTTGCACTTACATTACATAGTGATGAAGTACTTTGAGAGGCTGAAGATGAAACATATCAAGCCCTGCCCTGCCTGAGAAGCAACTTGGATCCCTGCTCCAATTTGCCTTTTGGCCAACAGGTCCACAGCAGATGCCACTTCATCAGCTCTTCACACAACCCTGGAACATCCGGCAGCAAAGGTGCATATATCAGGATGCTCTTTATTGATGACAGCTCAGCATTCAATACCATCATTCCCTCAAAACTAATCAATAAGCTCCAAGACCTTGCCTCAGTATGTCCTTGTGCAATTCGATACTGGACTTCCTCACTTGCGCACCCCAGTCAATTTGGATTGGCGACAACATCGCCTGCACGATTACCAGAAGGCTGTGGGCTTAGTCTTTTGCTCTACTCCTTTTAAACTTATGATCTTGAGACTAACCACAGCTCCAATGTCATAGTTACGGGGAGATGGCGAGAAGGCAGAAACGGGATACTGATTGTGGATGATCAGCCATGATCACAGGGAATGGCGGTGCTGACTCGAAGGGCCGAAGGGCCTACTCCTGCACCTATTGTCTATTGTTACGTGTGCTGACAACACCACTGTTGTTGCCTAAATCAAAGGTGGTGATGAATCAGCATATAGGAGAGCCGTTGGAAAACTAGCTGAGTGGTGCCACAACAACCTCTCACTCAATGTCAGCAAGAAGAAGGAGCTGATTATTGACTTCTGGAGGAGGAAACTGGAAGTCCATGAGTCAGTCCTCATCAGGGGATCAGAGGTGGAGAAGTAAGCAACTTTAAAATCTTTGCTGTTATCATTTCAGAGGATCGGTATGGAAGTGTAATTACAAGGAAACCAGTGCAGTACTCCTACTTGTTTAGAAGTTTGTGAAGATTCAGCGTGACGTCTAAAACTTTGACAAACTTCTGTTGATGTGTGTTGGAGAACATACTGACTGGTTGCATCATGGCCTGGTTTGGAAACACCGATGCCCTTGAATGGAAAATCCTACAAAGAGTACTGGATATGACCTGGTCCATCGTGGGTAAAGCCCTCCCCTCCATTGAGCATATCTACATAGAATGCTGTTGCAGAAAAGCAGCATCCATGATTAAGGACTCCCACCACCCAGGATATGTTTTTTAACACTGCTGCTATCAGGAAGAAGGTACAGGAGCCTCAGTACCCACACCAGCAGGTTCAAGAACAGTGACCACTCCTCAACCATCAGGCTCTTAAACCAGACGGGATACTTACTTCATTCAACTTCACTCACCCCATTACTGAACTGTTCACACAACCTATGGGCTCACTTTCAAGCGCTCTCGTTTCATGTCCTTGATACTTATTGCTGATTTATTTATTCTTATTCTTATTACTTCTTGTTTCTCGTGTGTATTTTCACAGTTTATTATCTTTTGCACACTCATTGTCCATCCTGATGGGTGAGCTCTTTCATCGAGTCTATTGTGTTTCTTGGATTTACTGTGAACGTCCACAAGGAAACAAATCTCAAGGTTGTATATGGTGACTTGTATGTATGCACTTTGATCATAAACTTACTTTGAACTTTCAACTTTGGATTAGTGGGTTGATTGGTCAGTAGGAATATTTGGGCAGTCTCATGGGGCCGGAATGGCCTGTTACCATGTTGTATCGCTTAATGAATAAAATGTCCTCAATGGTGGGGAGGCTTCTGTTTAATGCAGCCTCATCACATCTGGGATAAATAATAATAACTTTGTTTACCTAACTCCTTTCATACATTAAGATGAAGAACTCAAAGTGCTTTACATAGATTGTAAAGACAAATCAATACAGTCATAAAAATATGAGACAAAATTAAAAATCGTAATTAAAGACAAACATTATATATGATGAACAGAGTGGATATAATATGAATTATTTCATGTGGACATCATGTAACTCGAGGCATTTGGGTTCAATAAACAAGTGGACCATATGGTGTTTGTTTGTGCCTGTCAGAGTACTCAGTTAATTTTAATTCCCTTTCAAGACGTACACTGCACACAATGTTACATGTAGACAAGTGGTGTGTGTGCGTGAAAGGCATCATGCCTGCTTGATTCCTCGCATCGCTAACAGGTTTAGACAGCAAGCTGCTAATTTTCCATTGTCACAGTAAAGCCCCTTGGGATGTTTGCCTGGGTTACCATTACCGTCAAAGTACAAGTTGTCGGCTCGGTTCCAAGATGTTACTGCCTCCAGGGTGGTCATGAACTGCTCACCTTCTCCTCCCCACCCCCAGGGAGCCTCTTCCAAAGGGGAATCATTTGTAAATTCCTCACTTCTGACTACTGAAGTTTCTCTGAATTAACTCCCACTCTCTGACCTTGCCTATTTCATTATAAATGTGATATAAACCTAGTTTAAGGGTTGATATGTCTAAAATCAGAGAGCATGTGTTTAAAATGAGAGGGGGTAAATTCAAATGTTTCCAGATGTTGGAAATCCAGAGCAGCACACACAACTCGCTGGAGGAACTCACAAGGTCAGGTAGCTCTATGGAAATGAATAAACAGTTGACATTTCAGGCTGAGACCCTTCACCAAGACTGGAGAGGAAGGGGACAGAGTAGGAAGTTGGGTGGGAAGGTGTGCAATCTGTCAAGTGCGACCAGGTGAGAGGGAAGGTGGGAGTAGGAGAGAGGAGGAGATGAAGTGAGAAGTTGGAAGGTGGTAGGTGGAAGAGGTAAAGGGATGAAGAAGAAGAAGAAGAAGGAGCGGAGAGGAGAGAGAGGGAAGAAAGAGGGACATCGGAGAGAGGTGATGGGCAGGCGGGGAAAAGGGAAAGGGTAAGAGAAAAGTTGTAAAAGTATTAAACATGAGTTGTAGAAAGTGACTATAGGTTGTGGAATTAGTTCCGAGGTGAGGTGAGTGAAGTTATCCATGCTGGTTCAGGAGCTTGATGGTTGCAGGGTAATAACCTGGTCCTGTGGGACCTGAGGCTTCCTGAACCTCAGACTTACTACGATTACACAAAGTCATTCCTCAAGCGCTGTGCTCCTCCCGATCTCCTGAGAGACTGCACCATTATGGGATGCTCCGCATGCAAAAGAAAAACAGAGAGAGTAAGGAAAAAAGATAGAAGTAAAAGATAGATAGATGGAAAGATAAAGAGAGAGGGGAAAATAGCAATAAAGAATGGAGACAAAAGCATGAGCGAGAAAGAAAGAGGGAAAAGGAGAGGCAGAGAGAAGCAAAGAGAGAGAGAAAGAGTGGGAGACAAAGCATGAAAGAGAGAGAAAGCGAGGAATGTAGATGGAAACAGAAGGAAAGAGAGAGAGAAAGACAGATAAAGAGAGAAAAGGAGAAAGAGAGAAAGCAAGAACTTCAGTGTCACTGTTATCAGACCCTGGAACAGACATCTTGTACAACAAGATGCACTTGGCTTCTCAATCTACCTCATTACATTCTTACACTTTACTGTTTATCTGCACTGCATTCTCTGGAAGCTTTTACACTTTATTCTGCATTGTTATTGTCTCATCTTATTCTACCTAAATGCACCTCGTAATGATTTGATCTGTATGAATAGCTTGCAAGACAGGTGTTTCACCATATCTTAGTACCTGTGTCAAAAATAAACTAATACCAATGTCAATAATTCTTTTCCTTCTTTCCCTGATGGCAGAATCATTTGGAAGGAAGTTAAATCTGAATCAGAATCAGGTTTATTATTGGGGACATATGCCAAGAAATTTATTGTTATGTGGCAGCTGTACAGTGCAAGATGTAAAAGTCATTATAGCTTACAAAAGTAATTAAATAAACAGTGCAAAAGAGGAATAACTAGATATTGTTCATGGGTTCATAGACCATTCAGAAATCTGATAGTGAATAGGAAGAAATTGTTCCTAACATGTTGAGTGTTTGATTTCAGGCTTCTGTACTTTCTCCCTGATGCTAGTAATGAGAAGGGGGCATGTCACACATGGTGAGAGTCCTCAACGATGGATGCCATATTCTTGAGGCACCACGGTTTGAAGATACCCTGGATTGGTGGGGAGGCTCATGATGAAGCAGGCCGTGTCTACAACCCTCAGCAGCTTCTTGTGATCCTGCCCACTCGAGCCTCCATACCAGGCTGTGATGTAACCAGTCAGAACGCTCCCCAACCTACATCTATAAAGATATGTAAAAGTCTTCAGTGACATACCAAATCTCCTCAGACTCTTAATGAAGTAAATCAGAGATGATCGTGTGAATACTTGAGGAAGAAATATAATACCTTACTAGTTACCATGGATACCAAAAGACATTACTCCACATTCCAGTAAATCCTTCACCCTGAAGTACCCAACGTCTTTGCGAATGCAGGAAGATTGTTGGATGCTGTCAATTGAAAAGAACAAGTGTGCACAAACTGACAACAGTTTTCTTTTCACTTTAAGAAATTCCAAAAAAATATTGTCTTCAATTTGTGTGCATTAATTGATATCACACCTCCCACGGCTGAGCTCCTGAACTAAAACATAAAGGAAAACAACAAACATCAGGGGGACTGTCATTACCATCTTTCTCCGTAATTTGCCAACTAATAGTGCAGATCAATTTGGTGAACAGAGTGCGCCAAATCATAACTTACTGAATCTTCACCAGAAGTGTTCAGCAGGGAGCGACATCATAACTGAGCCCCCCACCTCATGTTTGGCAGAGGAAAATGTTTTCATCTGACCAGAGAAATTGCACTTGCATAGGGCCTTTCACTCCTCCAAATCCTTTTACAGTCACTGGTTTGATTTTGCAACCAGGAAATGTGGTGGACAGTTTGTATCTGGTGAGATCCCGTAAGGATCAGTGAGAAATTCCACCATGGATGGTCCACGGCTTCAAAAGGAGGAGGGTTGGATATGGGGCTAGCAACCACATCCCGTAAAGACCCAGAGCTACAGAAGCTCCAAAGACCTCAAACCTGGGAGAGGAAGGATCTTCGCCCTGAAGACATGTGGCAAAAGCAGAAGCCAGAGGGCTGACCAGCCTTTGGACTAGTACAGAGGACTCTGGCGAGCTGCCTATGCCCCAGTAGGGGTGATGGGCTAAAGAAGAAGGAGATCCTATGAGATGGTGGCCAGAATGTTGAATGAGGGACAGACATTAGCCAAGGCACTCGGAGGCCATTGGGTTCTTCATCAAACCTGCACAGCCATAACTCTTCCCTGGTAGCAGAACACTAAAGGCCACCTCTCGAACTACCATGGATTCATCGTCAATTGTGCCTTTAATTTTTCTTTGCATCAAGGTCTTGCAATTGCATAGACTTCTTATTTCACTTTTTATTTACTCTTGGCAGTGGGGAGGATCTGAGAGATCAAGAGCCGTGAGGTAATGTTACAGCTACATAGGACTCTGGTCACCTCACTACAGGAAGGATGTGGAAACTATAGAGAAAGTGCAGAGGAGATTGACAAGGATGTTGTCTGGATTGGAGGGCGTACCTTATGAGAATAGTTTGAGTGAACTTGGCCTTTCCTCCTCGGAGCGATGGAGGATGAGAGATGACCTGATAGAGGTGTATAAGACGATGAGGGACATTGATTGTGTTGATGGCCAGAGGCTTTTTCCCAGGGCTGAAATGGCTAACATGAAGGGGTACCATTTTAAGATGCTTGGAAATAGGTACCGAAGGGATGTCAGGGTTAAGTTTTTCCACACAGAGAGTGGTGGGTGCATGGAATACACTGCCAGCAATGGTGGTGGAAGTGGATACAATAGGAGAGCCTCAGATAGCTTAGAGAAGCTTAGCTTAGCCTCTTAGATAAGTACATGGAGCTTAGAGAAATAGAGGGCTAGGCACTAGGGAAATTCTAGGCAGTTTCTAGAGTAGGTTACATGGTCAGCACAACATTGTGGGCTGAAGGGCCTGTAATGTGGTATACATTTTTATGTTCTATGTTCGATGTTAAGAATCTCTTAGATAGGTACATGGGTGATGGACAAATGGAAGGTTTTGTGGGAGAAAAGGTTTAGCTTGGTCTGAGAGTAGGTTAAAAGGTGAGTACAACATCATGGGCCAAAGGCCCTGTACTGTGCTGTAATGTTCTATGTTCTGTGAAGACCAGATTCAAGACAGATTACATATCTGGTTTAACGATCAGCTAGATTAAACCAGGCTTGAACCCATTGCTCTGTCCGATTTACAGAGCGCTGATGGGCGCCACACAAGAGAACGGGGTCAGATTTGGCGTGCGCTCCCTGAGCGAGGCTCGTTAAGCTGGTATCTCTGGCTGCTTAGCTGCAGGTCACTCTCAGGACAGAGTCTTACTTTCGAAAACATGTCAGATGCCGTGTTTTAGATTCTGAGTAAACAGCAGCTGCCACCTAACTTGACATGGTCCAGCACTGAATCAACATCTGGTGGTTTTCACTCCCGCCTACTGGACTTAATTAAAGATTGCTTGACAGAGATCAGTGCTCTGCGACGTTACCCAACTTCCTCTGCATACAAACCCCATCAATCCACTCCCCCTCCAACAGGCCCAGTGGGTCGGGGAAATTGCTTTCTTGGTTCGCTGTGTTTGCCCACTGCTGACTTCACCAATGATCGAAACACATGACATTGGTTTTCTGCGTAATATCCAAGATAAACATTTGCAGAATTATGAATATCCGGATTCTATTTAATCCTGATCGCTGGAGTTTTATTTAGCCCTTTCAAAAACTGCTTGCTTTCCACAGGAGTTCTTGACATTTAATAAGGCTTGACATTATGCGTCAGATACAGTCGGCTCTGGTTCCCCTTCTCCTTCCACAGAACAAAATACATAGAACAGCACAACACAGTAACAGGCCCTTCGGCCCACAGTGCTGTGCTGGACACAATCGAAAAACCCCAAAAAGTAATCTCTTCTACCTATATAATGTCCATATCCCGCCATCTTCCTCACACTAATGTGCCTATCTAAATCTACTTTAAAAGCCTCTTATGTATTTGATTCTCCCACCATACCAGGTAGCGCATTTCATGACTCCGAGTAAAAAACTTGCCCTCTTGACCCTCTCACCTTCAATGCATGCCCTCTGGTAAAGGACATTTCAACCCTGGGAAACAGATACTTCCTGTCCACTCTATCTACGCCTCTCATTATCTTGTAAATCTCTATCACATTTCCCCCTTAGTCATTCATCTCTTCCAACTAACCCCTACTAGCTTCATACTTTGTCCCCCAACCCTCCTCCCACTCCCCCCACCTCCCCCCTCCACTCCCCCCACCTTCCCCCTCATCTGTCTCACCTAACTCCTGCCAGGATGTTCTCCGTCCCCTCCGTTCCACCTTCTCATTCTGCCTTCTGCCCCCCCCCCCTTCCTTTCCAGTCCTGGTGTACGGTCTCGGCCTGAAACATCAGCTGTTTATTCCCCTCCATAGATGCTGCCTGACTTGCTGAGTTCCTCCAGCACTTTGCGTGTGTTGTTCTGAAAGTGAACGGTATTAAAATAAAACGTAGAACAAAGAACAACAGAGTGCAGGAATTGTCCCTTCAATCTACTGTGTCTGTGACAAATGATGCCAAATTCAACAAAATCACGCTTCATCCTGGATATGAGCTATATCTCTCCAGACCCTATGATTACATGTGCCTGCAGTATTGTGAAGAAACGTTCGGCTAGGATGTCCAAGACTTTTGCACGGTCTTGCCGAAGGGTCTTGGCCCAAAACGTCGACAGTGCTTCTCCCTATAGATGCTGCCTGGCCTGCTGTGTTCCACCAGCATTTTGTGCGTATTGTTTGAATTTCCAGCATCTGCAGGTTTCCTCGTGTTTGCTGGGAGAAAGGGATATTAGGAATGTAGAGGGTGGAGTGCTGCGGAATGGGTGTGGGGCAGGTGGCAGAGGAGTGCCAGTGGCAGGTGGGGGGGGGCACGGGTGCAGACACGACCAGCCCTGAGACAGCAGGCAAGGTCACGTGATTCCAAATTGACTATTGATCGCTAGAGAATATCTCTCCGGTGCTTTCTGCATCCTCCCTTCTCCCTTCTCCTTTTCCCCACAAAGATTCCTCTCTCCCTGCCCCCTTCCCACTCTCAGTCCACAACAGAGACCCATATCAGAATCAGGTTTATCATCACTCACATGTCATGAAATGTGTTTTTTTTTTGCAGCAGTACAGTGCAATACATAAAATTACTACAGTACTGTGCAAAAGTTTTAGGCACCCTGGCTGTACTGTGTAAATGTGCCTAAGACTTTTGCACGGTATTGTATCCTAACCACAACCATCGCCACTCCTGGCAGGCCATTCTGTGCGCTTACCACTCTCTGTGAAAACAAGCTTGCCCTCTGTAACCTGGAGAACCGTGAGAGTAAAAACAAATAAGCCCAAAAAGGTTCAAATTTCCAAGTAAAAGTTATCACCAATAACAACCCTGACATTCATTTTCCTGCGAGCACATTCAGCATCTGTACTATAGTAACGATAACAAGATCATTGAAAAATCAACTAGAGTGCAGAGAACAACAAACTGTGCGAATATAAACAAATAACGAGAACATGAGATAAAGAGTTCTTAAAGGGAGATTATTAGTTCAGGTACGTTTTGACATTTCAAGGATGCAATGTTGTTGGAGAGACTGCAGAGATGATTTTGCCTAGTGTCGGTATGGATTTGGTTTATTATGGTCACGTACTGGGATAGAGTGGAAAATGCCTCTACCACAGGGTTGGGCACTCCTTCCCTCCGCTAGCCTGCAGGTCACCCTTGGATGAGGTGTAGCACCTGCTTAGCCCCCAATCAGGGTCACATGAAGCCATGGGAGTAGGTGGTGGATGGTCGTATGAGCAGCCGGCGCATATCACAAGTCTTGGTTATGAGACCACCAACACCAGGCAGATCATCTCTGAGGAGTATTGATAATGACTGGGGTCACCCGTCTTGTAAAGACACCGCCCAGAAGAAGACATTGGCAAACTATCTCGGCAGAAAAATTTTCCAAGAACAATCATGGTCATGAGACCAAGATCACCCGTGTCATACGACACGGCACATAATGAATGAACAAACGATACAAAATTATGAGGGTTGTAGGTAGGTAAATGCAAACAGGCTTTTTTTCCCACTGAGGTTGGATGAGGCAAGAGCTAGACGTCATAGGTCAAGGGTGAAAGGTGAAATATTTAAGAGGATCTTGAGGGGTATCTTCTTCACTCAGAGGGGTGTCAAGTGTGTGGAATGAGCAGGATGTGGGTTCAATTTCAACATTTAAGAGAATTGTGGAGGGCTGTCAGAGGTTACAGCGGGACATTGATAGGATGCAAGACAGGGCTGAGAAGTGGCAGATGGAGTTCAACCCAGATAAGTGTGAAGTGGTTCATTTTGGTAGGTCAAATATGGTGGCAGAATATGGTATTAATGGTAAGACTCTTGGCAGTGTGGAGGATCAGAGGGATCATGGGGTACAAGTCCATAGGACACTCAAAGCTGCTACGCAGGTTGACTCTGTGGTTAAGAAGGCGTACAGTGTATTGGCCTTCATCAATCGTGGGATTGAATTTAAGAGCCGAGAGGTAATGTTGCAGCTATATAGGGCCCTGGTCAGACCCCACTTGGAGTACTGTGCTCAGTTCTGGTCGTCTCACTACAGGAAGGATGTGGAAACCATAGAAAGGGTGCAGAGGAGATTTACAAGGATGTTGCCTGGATTGGGGAGCATGCGTTATGAGAATAGGTTGAGTGAACTCAGCCTTTTCTCCTTGGAGTGACAGAAGATGAGAGGTGACCTGATAAAATAGTACAAAATGATGAGAAGCATTGCTCGTGTGGATAGTCAAAGGCTTTTTTCCTGGGCTGAAATGGCTAGCACGAGAGGGCACTGTTTTAGGGTGCTTGGAAGTAGGTACAGAGGAAATATCAGGGGTAAGTTTTTTATGCAGGGTGTGGTGAGTGCGTGGAATGGGCTGCCGGCGGTGGAGGTGGATACGATAGGGTCTTTTAAGAGACTCCTGGACAGGTACATGGAGCTCTGAAAAATAGAGGGCTATGGGTAACCCTAGGTAATTTCTAAAGTAGGGACATGTTCAGCACAACTTTGTGGGCCAAAAGGCCTGTATTGTGCTGTAGGTTTTCTATGTTTCTAGAAATTTGGAGAGGTACATAGATGAGGTCCAGAGTCCACTTTATGGTAAAAGGGGTTCGGTTAAGTGTCTGGTAACAGTGGGATGGACACGGGTTTGGAACGTCTCAGATGTAAGGATTGATTGAAGAGAACTGTGCTTGTTTTCCTTGGAGTGGAGAGTTAGGCAAGGCGATTTTATTTTCCCCGTGGTGGGGATGTCTAAGAGAAAGAAGCTCAGGTTTAAGAAGAGAGGTAGAAGGTGATGGCACGGTCATCACAGATTTGATTTGACACAAAATAATGCATTACACTGCATGTTTCGATGTCCATGCTACCAACTACCAACTACCTTATATTTCATCTGGGTACCGTTCAACCTGATGGCATGAATATCGATTGCTCTTTCTGTTGAACAAAATTCCCCCCCCTTCTCTATTCCCCCCCCCCAACCTTTTAATTCTTCTCACCTGCCTATCACTTCCCCGGGTCCTCTCCTCCTTCCCTTTCTCCTCTGGTCCACTCTCCTCTCCTATCAGATTCTTTTCCAGCCCTTGACCTTTCCCACCCACCTGGCTTCACCTATCACCTTCCAGCTTACTTCTTCCTCTCCACCAACCTTTTAATTCAGGCATCTCCCCCCTGTCCTTGCAGTTCTGATAAAGGGTCTCGTCCCAAAACGTCAACTGTTTATTAATTTCCAAAAATGCTACCTGACCTCCTGAGTTTCTCCAGCATTTTGTGTGTGAAGCTAATCTTTCTTCTTTCTTCCTTTTTTATCTTTTGTTTAATGGGGGGGAATATTTTTGTGCAGAGGCTGGTTACAGTCTGGGACAGGAAGAGGTGGGGGAGACAAACACTCAGATAATGATTAAGGAAGCACCCAAGTTGCTAAGACATGGATAGCTACAAATCAAATGTGGGTAATATAGATGGGGCAACATGGAGCTTATGGGCTGAAGGGCCTGGTTCTGTGCTGTATGACTCTGTGATGCAAAAACATTTAAAAAAACTGAGCATGAGGGAGGCCACTCAATTCCTGTAGCCTGTCCCGCCTTTTGATATGATTACAGCTGTTCTATGACCATTGTGTTCCTGAGTGCCAGTTTTCCATAATCCTCTATTCCTCAATCTATTAAATATTTTTGGGTGGTTTCTATCAAAGGAGGTGTAAGGGGCTCCTTCCCTCCAGGAGCCTGCAGGTCACCCTTAGGCAAGGTGTAGCACCTGCTTAGCCCAACCCCTCCCAAATAAGGGTTATGTGAAGCCATGGGGGCAGGTGGTGGACGGTCATATGAGAAGGTGGTGCATATCACAAGTCCTGGTTATGTGACCAGTAACGCCAGGCAGACAATCTCTGAAGAGTATTGGTAACTGGCATGGAAGTTGTCCTGTCCAAGACCGGAAGAAGCTGCAGAAGATCGTGAACATAGCCCAGCACATCACACAAACCAATCTTCCATCCTTGGACTCACTTTACACCGCACGCTGTCGGAGCAGTGCTGCCAGGATAATCAAGGATAAGACCCACCCAGCCAACACACTTTTTGTCCCACTTCCCTCTGGGAGAAGGTTCAGGAGCATGAAGATATTTATGGCCAGATTTGGGAACAGCTTCTTTCCAACTGTGATAAGACTGCTGAACGGATCCTGACCCAGATCTGGGCCGTACCTTCCAAATATCCGGACCTGACTTGCACTACCTTACTTTCCCTTTTCCACTTTCTAATTATGATTTGTAATTTAAATTTTTATTATATTTACTTTGATTTGTACTTCAGGGAATGCGAAGCGCAGAAACAAATACCACTGTGATGATTGTACGCTCTAGTATCAATTGTTTGGTGACAATAAAGTATTTGTATTTGTATTTGTGGTGGCTAAGGTCACTCACCTTGTAAAGACACTGCTCAGAAGAAGGCAATGGCAAACCACTTCTGTAGAAAAATTTGTCAAGAACAATCATGGTCATGAGACCGTGGTTGCCTATGTCATATGTCACAGCACAAATAATAACGGTGATGATCAAATATTTATCTGACTCCACTTTAAATCTAGCTTTTGCCACCCAATGTGGCAGAGAATTACAAAGACTTACCTCCCTCTGTGAGAAGGAATTACCTCAGTTTTAAATGACCAGTCTCTTACTTTGTAAGGACATGATGGTGTGATAGAGCTTAGCATGGTGGCATTGCGGCTTGGGGTGTTCCAGAGTTCGAAGTTTAATATCAGCACGGTCTGAAAGGAGTTTGTACATTCTTCCTGTGAATACGTGGCTTTCCTCCCATAGTCCAAAGACTTATAGACTGGTATGTTAATTGGTCACTGTAAATTGCCCAGCGATTAAGATGGGTTACTGGATGATGTGGCTTGTCGGGCCAAAAGAGCCTGCTATATGCTGTAAATAAAATAAAAAATAAAAATAAACCTTGTAATTTCATCCCCTCAAAACTTACCCACAGGTGAAAACATATCAACACCTTCCCAGTTAGTCCCAGTAGGGAACGTCTATGTTTGAATGAAGTCTCCCACATAGTTCTAAACTCCAACGACACACCCAAACTATTTCATCGCTCTTGATAGGACAACCCTCTTGTCCCAGGGATTAGCAGACTCAATGGGCCAAATGGCCTAATTCTGCTCCTAAATCTTATGGCCTGACCTGGTGAATCTCCTTTCTCCTCCATTTCTGATTTTTAGTGCTGTCAATTATCAAAAGAACACAAGACAGGAGCAGAAGGCCACCACCATGCCTCTCAAACCTATTTAATACAATTGGCCCATCAAGCCTGCTCCACCATTCTAACATGGAATAGAGCCAATTCCATTGCTAATAGATTCACTTATTATCCCTCTCTACCGCTTTCTCCTGTCTCCTCCCTGTAATCTTCCACGCCCCAACTAGTCAACAATTTATCAATCTTTGCTTTAAATAGAAAACTCCAAGTTCAAAGTAAATTTGTTAACAAAGTACATAAATGTCACTATATACAACTCTGAGATATGTTTTCCTGCATTTTCACTGTCTCCAGTGTTACTGTAACTCCATCATGGACAGTCCCAAGCCTGGCTGTGAAGGAAGGAGGTTTGGGCATGGGGCTGGCAACCTCATTCCATAAAAAGCCAGTGCTCCATAAACACCCACACAGCTCTGGAAGAGGAAGAATCCACCAGGAAGATGGGCTTTACCTGGAAACAATGTGATCGAATGGCTCGAGATCGAAGACTCTGGCGAGATACTTTTGGCAGTCTATACCCCAATAGGGTTGTTGGGCTTAAGAAGAAGAAGAAGGAGTGTTACTGACCTTTTGGTTTCCAGTAAGAGGCCCAAAAGTATTCCAGGTGATGCTTCACCAACACCTTAGACAAATCCAAAAAAAAACCCCTCCCTGTTTTTAAACTCCAAACCCCTTGTAACAATTCTCTTCGTTATTAATCGTTGAACCTGCTTGTTACCTTTTTGTGTTTGAGACACTGGAACATCTTGTTCTTTCCTGTGCTGTACTCACCTACAGTTTCACTGCCTGTAGATAATAATCAGATTCTTGATGACATTTGCTGATGTGAGTAACCTCACACTTCCCAAAGTTAAACTCCATTTAACGCCCACCCACTCATTCTATTGAAAGCAAGAGAGAGAGGGAGAGAGATGGAGGGAGGAATGATAGAAAGCTGGAGACAGAAAGAGAGAGGAAGATCATTAGACATAAGAGCAGAAATAGGCTGTTCAGCCCATTGAGTCGGTTCCACTGTTGAATCATGACTGATTTATTATTCCTCGCAACCCGATTCTCCTGCCTTCTGTCCAAAAACTTTGATGCCCTTACTAATCAAGAACGTATCAACCTCTACTTTAAATATACCCAGTGATTTGGCCTCCACAGCTGCCTGTGGCAATGAATTCCACAGATTCACCACCCTCTGGCTAAAAAGAAATTCTTCTCATTTTCACTCTGAAGGGACATCCTTGTATTCTGAGTCTTTGGTAGGGAAAGTGAGAATGAAACAGGAGGAAAAGAAAAAGAGGGAGAAAGGAAAAGGAAGAAGGAAAGAGAGGAAGAGAAAGGATGGGGAAGAGACAGAGACAGAGAGAGCGAGAAATAGAGTGAGAGAGAGGGAGGGAGAGAAAGAGAGAGACAGAAAGAGAGAGAATGGGTGAGAAAGAGAGACAGATAGAGAGTGAGAGAAGAGGTAGAGACAGAGAGAGAGAGAAAAAAGAAGAGATAGAAAGAAAGAGAGGGAAAATAGAGTAAACATTTGAGGTCAATGGAAAGAGTTCACTGTTGGATTGATCCCAGTAAGAACTGTGTCCCAGGAAGGAACATATTTCATTTGTCAAGCTAGTCACAGATCAGCATTTATGGTCTGTAGATAAATACAGTATAACCCAAATTTAAACCTTTCTGTTGCCAACCTTTTCATCAGCCACTCATCAATTAACTCAAAACAATTACAAGCAAACTGACTTCTTTTAAGGTGTGTCTGAAACCCATGCGTTTGCAGCAGCATTGAGACCTTGTATTCGAATTGTGCGTTTAATGTACTAACTTCAAAAACTAATAAAATAATGATGTTGATTGCATCAAACAGCAACTCGGTGAATGGTGGTACCAGGAAGGACTTGACGGGCCATGGTTTAGAGAGAGACTGCAGTTGGTGAGTTAACAATACAAGCGAGGATGTAATGCTGAGGTTTTATAAAGCTGGCAGGTGATACGTAAAGCCAGGTGGGGGAGTGGAGGAGGGAGGATGAAGAAAGAAGCTGAGAGGTGATGTGTGGAAGAAGTGAAGGGCTCAAGGAGAAGGAATCTTCAAGGAGAAGAAAGGGAATGAGGAGGGGAACCTGAAAGAGGTGAGGGGTAGTTGAGGAGAAGAGGTGAGAGGAGAACCAGAATAGGGAATGGAGGTTAGAAAACTCGATGTTCACAGCCCGAGGTTGGAGACTACCCAAATGGAATATAAGGTGCTGCTCCCTCAACCTGAATTTGGCCTCATTGTGCCAGTAAAGGAGGCCATGTGCAGACATGTCAGAATGGGAATGGGAAGTCAGATTGAGATTGGTGGCCAGCAGGATATCCTGCCTTTTGAAACAGACAGAACGAAGGTGTTCGACGAAGCAGTCTCCCAGTCTATATCAGTTCTCACCGATGTAGAGGAGACTGCATCAGATACAGTAGATGATCCTGATTGACTTGCAGGTGAAGTGTTGCCTCACCTGGAAGGACTCTTTGGGGCCCCGAATGGTAGTGAGGGAGGAGGTGTTGGGGCAGGTGTAGCACATGTTTGTTTGTGAAGTTTGCGAAGATCTAAAATGTCATCTAAAACGTTGATGAGCTTCTATAGATATGCAGTGTAGAGTACACCGTTTGCACCGTGGCCTGGTATGGAAGCACCAAAGCTCTTGATTGGAAAAAACCTACAAAAAGTAGTGGATACAGCCCATTCCATCACAGGTAAAAAGCTCCCTACCTTTGAACCCATCTACAATGAGCACTGTCACAGGAAAACAGCATCCATCAAGGACCCTCACCAGCCAGGACATGTTCTCTTCTCTCTGTTACCATTGGGAAGGAGGTATAGGAGACTCAGGACCTGCACCGTCAGGATATTACCCCTCAACCATCAGGCTCATGAACCAGAAGGGATAACTCCAGCTCTGAACTGATTCCAGAACCAACGGACTCACTTTCAAGGGCTCTACAACTCATATTCTCAATATTTATTATTTACTTATTATGATGTTTTTCTTTTTTTGTGTTTGCATAATTTGTTGGATTTTGCACATTTTTTTTTTTGCCCATCTTTGGAAACAATTTTTCAGTGATTCTATTGTGCTTCTTTGTGTTTACTGCGAAAGCCCTCAGGAAAATGAATTTCAGGGTAGTACGTGGTGACATATATATACAGTACTGTTCAAAAGTCTTAGGCACATATATAGAGCTAAGACACTTCAGACTTCGGCACAGTACTGTGGTAGTTTTATGTATTGCACTGTACTGCTGCCACAAAAACAGATTTCACGACATACGGGCGTGATGATAAATCTGATTCTGTTATGGGTATCTCGTAGATCCTACCACGACAAAATATAGGAGCAGAATTAGATCATTTGGCCCACTGAGTCTGCTCCACCATTTCATCATGGCTGATCCATTTTCCCTCTCAGTCCCAAACTCTTGTCTTCTTCCCCATATCCTTTCATGCCCTGACCTATCAAGAATCTATGAACCTTTGCCTTAAATATACATAAAGACTTGGCTTCCACAACAGTCTGTGGCAAAACAGATTCACCACTCTCTGGATAAAGAAAATGCTTCTCATTTACATTATAAAAGGACGTCCCTCTATTCTGAGGCTGTTGTCCTGATGCTCCCCCAGTATAGGGAACATCCTCTCCACATCCACTTTATCAAGGCCTTTCACCATAGGTTTCAATGAAGTCAACCCTCTTTCTTCTGAATTCTAGTGAATATAGGTCCAGAGCAATCAAACACTCTTCATAAGACAAGCTGTTCAATCCTGGAATCGTTTTCATGAGCCTCCGTTGAACCCTCTCCAGTTTCAGCACATTCTTTCTAAGATAAGGAGTCCAATACTGCTCACAATACTCCAAGTGAGGTCTTACTGGTGCTTTATAAAGTATTACATCCTTGCTTTTATATCCTAGTCCTCTTAAAAATGAATGCTAACATTGCATTTGCCTTCCTCACCACCAGCTCAACCTACAAATTAAACTTCAGCGAATCCTACACAAGGACTCCCAAGTCCCTTTGTATTTTCTCTCCATTTAGAGTTAACCCTTTCATTTTTTCTACCGAAGTGCATGGCCATACACTTCTCGACATTGTATTCCATCTGCCATTTCTTGGCACGTTCTATTAATCTGTTTAATTCATTTGTAGCCTCTCTACTTCCTGAAAGCTACCTGTCCTTCCACCTATCTTCATATCACCTGCAAACTTTGCAACAAAGCCATCTATTCCACCATCTAAATCATTGACATATAACGTAAAAAGAAGCAGTGCAAACATAGACCTATGTGGAGCATCACCAGTCACTAGCAGCCAACCACAAAAGGCTCCCTTCATTCCCACTCTTTTCCTCCTGCAATCAATGCTGGTATCTTTCCTGTAATAACATGGGCTCTTAACTTGTTAACCAGCCTCATGAATGGCACCTAGTCAAAGGCCTTCTGAAAATCCAAGTGCACAACATCCACCAATTCTCCTTTGTTTATCCTGCTTGTTATTTCTTCAATAACTTCCAACAGATTTGTCAGGCAACTTTTTCCTTGATGAAACCATGCTGACTACAGCCTACTTTAACACGTGCCTCCAAGTACCCCGAAACCACATCCTTAACAATCGACTCCAACATCTTCGCAACCACTTAGGTCAGACACTTCTGACTCCTGACAGGCTCAAGCTTCCAGCATACTGTCAGTGTCTTCCATAGTGAACACACTAGTGTGGACTGTAAGTAGAAAGGGGGCAGGGGGAGGGGAAGGAACGGGAAGCACCAGAGAGACAATCTGTAATGATCAGTAAACCAATTATTTGGAATCAAGTGACCTTGTCTGGTATCTGAGGGCTGGGTTTACCCCAGCGTCCAGCACTCCTCTGCCACCTGTCCCACACTCCTCCCAATGGCACTCCACCCCAACATCCTTTGCTCCCACCAAACTTATTAACTTGCTAGAGTTTACAGAGAGAGAATGGTGTGAAAAACAAAAAGAAAACTCCAGTGAGGGGCAGTTCTGTGGGTGTTAATGAGAGGGGTCAGAGGGGGACGGTCAGACCGGTTCCAGCTGACAGGAAGGCGACAGTAACGACTGTGGCATGCAGAAGAGCATCTCTGAGCGTGTAGCTTTGAAGTGGACGGGCTACAGCCGCAGAAGATCACGAACATACAGTCAGTGGCCACTTTGCTACATACAGGAGGTGCTGAACAAGGGGGCCACTATGAGTATGAGTCCAATCCACTCTGCGGGTTTGGCTCTCTATCTCATCTTCCAGCATCTAGGACACCAGGGGCTACCGACAGCACGCGTTCTTCCACTTCAATCCCACTGGCTGCCAGGGACACAACTATAATGGGTCATCAGTCTGTGTGAGCCATGAGGCTACAGTTCCTGGGCACAGGCAGCTTAGGATTGAGCCAGTCTACAAGTCCACCACAAGGCACTCCTCTCACACCTGCTGTTGTGTCTCACTGATTTGGTTAAATATTGTACGTCCCATCCACACTCCCTGCCAAATCTTAGCCCTGAAGCTGATGCAATTAATTACCATTACTGAAAATTTTCATTTTGCGACTTAGGCAAGGCGTAATCATCTCATTATGAACTTGATTTAAACCACTGAGAAATATAAACTGGATTTGCATTCTGCTACTTTTTCTGTAGCCGGGAAGTGAATGAGTGCCTCTCAGATAGCAGAACATAGATCAGTACAGCCCCTTTGATTAGAATGCTATGCCATTTCTGTAATCTACTCCAAGATCATTCCAACTCTTCTCTCCCACATCTCTCTCTAGTTTTCTCTCATCCATGTGCCTATCCAAAAGTTCCTTAAATATCCCCAATGTTTCTGCCTCTACCACCACCCTCTGTGCTAAAAAACTACCTCGGACATCTGTCGTTCTTTTCTTCAGTCACCTCGAAGTTCTTGTCTTTGCCAGTTCCATCCTGGGAAGATGTCCCTGTCCGTCAAAGTCAAAATCAGAACAAATTTATTATCAAAGTATGTATATGTCACCATACACCACCACGAGAATCATTTTCTTGCAATAATATACTCTATGTATGCTTTTTATCATCTTAAGTATATTCTATCTAATCATCTTTTACAGGTCCATCAGGTTATCTCTCATCCTTCTTCACTTCAAAGAGAAAAACCCTAGGCTGCTCAACCAATCCTCATAAGATATTCTCTCTAATCCAGACAGCATCCTGGTGTATCTCCTCTGCATCCTCTCTAAAGCTTCCATATCCTTGTGCAGCAGCACTACAGACACATAACATCATAGAAGCAGCATTTAAGGTTCAAAGGTTCATTTATTATCAAAGTACACAACTCTGAAATCCTTCTTCTCCAGATAGCCACAAAACCAAGAAAGAAAAGAACCGGCAGCACGATCATCATCCCGCAATTCCCTCCTCTTTGCACAAAAAAAAAATGGGCAGGCGCATCAATGTCCAAATCCCCATCCCTGTACATAGAAAAAAACATGATTGGATGAACAACACAGAATATAAAAAACTATAAGTCTGAAAAAAAGTCTATAGTTCAAGTCCATATCCAAAACACAGAAAACCTGGGTAACATTCCCTGTAGCAGAGTGATCCCACCAGCAATCAGAAGGCAGTCTCCTCTCTTTGGTAGCAGAGCAGTCTCACTGGTAATCAAAAGGCATACTCCCTTCTTCGGCAGCAGAGCGATCCCAACAGTGATCAAACAGCCATCTTGTTTCTCCATAGCTGAATGATCCCACCAGCGATGGAAAGGCAGTCTCCTCTCTGCAGCAGAGGAGCAATCTCACCAGCAAACAAAAGGCAGTCTCCTCTCTCCAGCAGCAGAGTGGTCTCACTGGCAATCAAAAGGCAGTCTCCTCTCTCCAGCAGCAGAGTGATCCCACCAGCAATCAAAAGGCAGGCAGCTGGTACTCACCTTCCACATTTGCCTTGATGTTTCAACCTCCCTCGTCACTTTAATAGATGAACAATGGAAGATTTAATCAGCAAAATGGAGTGGAACTTTGGCTTGCAGCCTTCTCATCACAAGGTTCATGCACACTGCCTCTGCCTCCCGGAATCCTCTTGGAAACTGCAGAGTGCTGGAACAGCTGGACAATCTCCAGACTGTAAATCACATGCCCCAGTGGTTCCAGAATCTCACTCAAACGTAAAAGACAAAAAAGAAGTGGAATGTCTGACTTCATGATCCATCCAGAAGATGTCGACTGATGGAGTGTTGTATCCAAGCGCCATCTCAATCTGTTTACAAGTACAACATTAATTATTGCGCATCAGTTGTATTTAATTTATAAGAAACAGCACAATTAGAACACAAGGGAACAAAAGTCTAGTTCAAAGCAAAGTAGTCAAAGTGGTCACAAGCTTTCATTACTGAGGTAATGATTAGGGTTGTGCCAGCCGGTTCAAGAACAGAATCCACATCATCAGGGACCACCACCACTCAGGTCATGCTCTCTTCTCACAGCTGCCATCAGGAGGAAGGTACAGGAGCCTCAGGACTCGGACCACAAGCTTCAGGAACATTTATTACCCCTCAACCACCAGGCTCTTGAACCAGAGGAAATAACCAGATGATAATCACTGGCATAGTTAGGGATCGTCCCAGGCCACTGAAGGGATTCCTTTTTCTCTCAACATGGGAAATGAACCATTGCAATATTGTAATGGGTTGCATTAAAGGCTGATGAGACTGATGAGAAGGAACAATTACAAGTGGAGAGAGGGAGAGAGAAAACTAGCTTTGCCATTTGTAGGGACGAACATACATTCAGTGGCCACTTTATCAGGTGCATCTGTACACTTGGTCATTAATACGAATATCTAATCAACCAATCACATGGCAGCAACTCAATGCATAAGAGCATGCAGACATGGTCAGGAGGTTCAGTTGTTGTCCAGATCAAACATCAGAATGAGGAAGGAATGGGATATAAGAGACTTTGACTGTGGAATGATTGTTGCTGTCAGATGAGGTGGATTGAGTATCTCAGAAACTGCTGATCTCCTGGGATTTTCACACACAAAAGTCTGGAGTTTACAGAGAATGGTGCGAAGAACAATAAGCATTCAGTGAGGGGCAGTTCTGTGGGAGATAACACCTTGTCAATGAGAGAGGTCAGAGGAGAATGGCCAGACTGGTTCAAGCTGACATGTATGGGGCAGTAACTCAAATAACCACACGTTACAACAGTGGTGTGCAGAAGAGCATCTCTGAGCATTGAAGTGGATGGGCCACAGCAGCAGAAGGCCAGGAGTTACCCAGTAAAGTGGCTGCTGAGTGCAAGTATGTCTTTTGAATCTGTCTTTTGAATTTAATAATATTATGGGAGCTTCTTCGTATGTCCATTTGTAAACCACAAACTTTCGATTTCATCCTGCAGAGATATTGATGGGGTCATTACAGTCTATAGACGTTGCCTGACCTGCTAAGTTCCTCCAGCATTTTATGTGTGTTATTCAATATTTCCAGCATCTGTAGAATTTCTTGTGTTTTACAGATGGTGATAGGCTGCCTCTGTAAACCACCAGGCAAGGTAACAATTAAAAATTTAGAACAGCATCCACAGTGGTGCACATTCATCCAGAGAAGCAACTTCATATCCCAGATATTCATCAGGTTCAGAAACAGTTATTACCCAACAACAGTCAGGCTCCTGAACCAGCGTGGATAACTTCACTCAACCCAACATTAAAATGATTTTACACCTCCTCCCCTCCCTGACCTTTTACATCTTCTCACCTGCCTATTACTTCAGCCGGGTCCCCTCCTCCTTCCTTTTCTCCTATGGTCCACTTTCCTCTCCTATCAGATTCCTCCTTCTCCAGCCCTTGACCTTTCCCACCCACCTGGCTTCACCTATCACCTTCCAGCTAGCCTCTTTCCCCTCCCCTCACCTTTTTATTCTGACATCTTCCTCCTTCTTTCTCAGCCCTGAAGAAAGGTCTCAGCTCGAATCGTCGACCCTCTATTCTCTTCCATAGATCCTGTCTCACCTGCCAAGTTCCTCCAGCATTTTGTGTGAGTTGCTTTGGATTTCCAACATCTGCAGACTTTCTCATGTTTTCAATAACTCATGTTTATATTATTTACTTATTATTTTCAAAATTTACATGATTTGTCTTCATTTACATATTGCTTGTCAGTCTTCGTTTATGTATAGATTGCATAAATTCCTTATATATTTCTTTATTTTCCTGTAAATGCCCACAAGATATGCATTAATGAATCTCAAGGTAGTATATGGTGACATGTGCATACTTTGATAATACATTTACTTTGACCTTGAGCTGTTGACCTTAATTTCAAGTATTAAATAATAGGGAATTTAATAAGGTGGCATTGATATTGAGAAGCTGCAGTTTTGTTATTTAAAATCCCACTAGTTCACTGGCATACTTCAAATCAGTGAAGTCTTGCAGATGAACCCAGAGTAGACGCAACGTGGCCCAATGTACTGAAACGTCCTGCGACATATGTAAGGAATGTGTCACCAGTGGCCAGTGTGACAGTGTCCGCCTCTTGAGGAAAATGGAAGTTGATTACATTGGTACGGGAGGTAATTTACGTTTCCGATCGACGGCCCGAGGATGTCCGGCCTTCCTCCACCAAGTGCCTTGTGAATCAAACTGGTAGTTTTATTTTTGCAATCACGTCTTTATGCTTCATTTACTGATAGCAAGCAGCTGCCAAAAAGCATATCCTCCCAATGAGCACATCTTTCCATAACCACCCCACCCCACTCTGACTTCCATAGGGATTCTTCTCTGCATGACTCCCTTCTCCACTCATCCCTCTCCAGTGATCACCCGCCTAGTACTTCAAAGTCCAAAGTAAATTTATTATCAAAGTACAGTACTGTGGCGATGTCTCGGGCACATATAAATAGCTAGGGTTCCTAACACTTTTGCACAATACCGTATCGGTCGACAGGGATAATAATAACAACAATAATAATAATAATTAATAATGCATCATAATCCCAAGAGCTCAGCAGTTCTGAGATACACAAACCACCCCATCTGGCACCAACAACTGAGCCTCCTGACCACGTCTGCATGTTTTTATGCATTGAGTTGCAGCCACATGATTGGCTGTTTAGATAGTTGTATTAACAAACAGATGTACGGGTCTGCCTAATTAAGTGTGTAGATTCATTCAGCACAGAAGCAAGTTCTTCAGCCCAACCTATCTATGCCATGGCCCATGACCCTTCAAGCCCTCATGTACTTATCCAAGTATTTCTGTTTTAAGTTGCCCTTTCCTCGGAAAAAAAAACGTATATGTTCACCCTGTCTATGGACCTCATAATTTAATTAGCCTCCATAGGATTATCTTCTATAAGATACTCCTCTATAAGTTGCGGAGGAGTTTCTTTAGCCAGAGGGTGGTGAATCTGTGAAATTCATTGCCATGGATGGCTGTGGATGCCACATCATTGGGTATATTCAAAGAGAGGTTGATAGGTTCTTGATTAATCAGGGTGTCAAAGGTTATGGGGAGAAGGCAGGAGAATGGGGTTAGGTACGATAATAAATCAGCCATGGTGCAATAGCAGAGAAGACTCGATGGGCTGAATGGCCTAATTCTGCTCCTGTGTCTTCTTGACTTATGATCTTATTTGAGCATCGGCTGTTCCTCATGTCTGTGTGTGTGTGTGTGTTACCATCCAAAGGCATGTATGGGTTAATACTGGCACTCCCTACAGGGAGCCTCTCACACAGCAGGAACATTTTCTAATGATGAAATTGCAACAAATGGAACAAATTCACAAAGATTTAAACCATATAGGTTGATAAGGGATAAGCCAAAGAGTCTGTACTGATAAAAGTAACTCCTCGCATTACATGTGCATCCATGGCACTCGTCTTGATGCACAGGGTAAAGTTCACTGGTCACTGGGAAGCGAGATGTGCTACCGTACTGCAGCGGTTAGCACAATGCTACTACTGCATGGGGCATCGGAGTCTGGAGTCCAGTTCCAACGTTATCTGTGTGGGTTTCCTCTGGGTGCTCTGGTTTCCTCCCACAATCCGAAGGCGTACTGGTTAGCCGGTTAATTGATCATTGCAAATTGTCCCATGGTTAGGCTAGGGTTAAGTTGGGGGCTGCAAGGCTCGAATGGCTTGAGGGGTCTGGTTTGCCCAGTATCTCAGTGGGTAAATACACACCGGCTCAGCCTGTGGGTGGAGATAGTCAGATAGAAAGCCTGCCTAAGAGTCATAGAAACAGGCCCTTCAGCCCATCTGCCTTCTTTTTTCTCAGCCGGTCATTACAGACCCTGAAGTAGTGCCAAGTCTCTCAGTGGCACACATTGGGAGTGTCAGAGGCAAGTTCTCTGCACAGAGGGTGGTGGATGTGTGGAACACACTGCCAGGGTGGTGATAGAGTGCGGTTTCTGGCATATGGATGACAGAGAAAATGGAGGGTTATGTAAGAGGGAAGAGTTAGATCGATGTTAGAGTAGGTTAAAATGTCAGTACAACATACTGTGCTGCAGTGTTCTATACTCGACGAGACAGAATAATAGAACTACTCAGGGGTGACGCACACAACATGCTGGAGGAGCTCAGGCAGCGTCTATGGAAATGAATAAACAGTCAATGCTACAGGCTAGAATAATTCATTAGGATAAGCCATTAGTTCAGAATAATAATAATTCTGTACAGTATGGTAACGTAGTGATTATGTAACATTATTACAACACCAGCCATGCTGGTTAAATTCCTACTGCTGCTCGTGAGGAGTCTGCACGTCCGACCAGTGATCGTGTGGGCTTCCTCCCATATTCCAAAGGCATACAGGTTAGGGTGAGTAAGTTGTGCACATGCTACGTTGGTGCTGGAAGCGTGGCAACACTTAAGGACTGTGCTCAGCATGTTCTTGGGCTGAGTTGGTGATTAATGCATCTTTAAAAAATCTTTCTATGATGCAATGGGCCTGTAGGGTTCCTTCCTCAGTTGCTGCAGGAATAGGGAGGCCACCCGTTTGAGATTAAAACGAGGTGTGAATACAGACTCATTCAGTACCTTCAACAGCAAGACAGAATAATGCGATATTTGCATGCCGGAGGAAATCAGATCAGGCAGGACTCTCAAGGTGAAGTCAAACATCAGAGTACAAAGGACAGGTTAGGCACGAGGAGCCAAATGGCCAACATCTCTTACAACTGATAATGTTCTGACAAGGGACAGAAGGGCCCAGGGACGGCACAGTAATGTAACGGTTAACGTAACCCTTTACAGCCCCAGCGACTCTGTAACAAGTTTGTATGTTCACCCGGCGACCATGTGGGCTTCCTGCCACATCCCAAAGAGGTATGGGTTTGTAGGTTAATTGTGGCGTGGCTCATTGGGCCAGAAGGCTTTGTTACCCTGAAATACCTATAAAAAAAATAAAATTCAAAATAATAATTCAAAATTGTTCTATCATCTGCCCCCTTTCTTTCCAGTCCTGATTGGGACATGACAGAGGCAGATCAGATTGGTGAGTATGTGGAACTGGCTGCAGTGGGTGCTGGTCAAGACAGATACATTAGTGACTTTTAGTGGAATGGGTTTGGAGTCGTGACTTGCGCTTGACTTGGATTAAAGTGAGGGAGAGTTGCGCAAATCGTCAGCCTCACTCTCTCGTCCCGACCTATCTGTATCCAGTTGCAAGATGGAGTTGAGACGGCTGGAGATAAGTCGGGATGCAGTGGATGGTCAGCAGGGTCCTACGTGTCTCGCTGTGCCCTGATTGCGCTCCACAATGCTTTGCTGGGTCCGCCTTTCTACTCGTTGGACCGCCAAGTGGTGGTCTCCTCCGCGTAGTCCGCCGAATTCAGTCTTTGCATGCGTTGGTAGACAAGCCCTAACTCACCGAGGGTTTGAGGCCCATCGGCTACCCTCACCAGGTTTTGCCGGCCAGTCGAAGCCGTTGCCCGGGGTGTGGCCGCTGTTGCATGCAAACAGCTACGAGGAACCACTGGTGAGAGCTGAGTGTCAGGTGAGGACCAATGCGGACGAACTACTCAGAAGAGTACGATGTGTTCCCCGTCAGAGGTACTACCTCTCCCTGACATCCCATAGACCCCACCTTTGAGGGGTTGGGGTTGAGGGGTAATAACTTGTTCTTGAACCTGCTACTGTGAGTCCTGAGGTTCCTGCACCTTCTTCCTGATGGCAGCAGTGAGATGAGAGTTTTCCTATGACAATGCTTCATGCAGATGTGCTCAAAGGTGGGGAGTGAATTTTAAGAGACTCTTAGGTAGGCACATGGACGATAGAAAAATGGAGGAAGGGAAGGGTTAGATTGACCTTGGAGATGTTTAAAGGTCAGCACAACATCGTGGGCCAAAGTTCAAAGTTCAACCTAACTTTATTGTCGAAGTGCATCTATGTCACCATATACAACCCTGAGAATCATTTTCTTGCGGGCTTATACAGAAACTCCAAGAAACACAATAGAATCAATGAAAGTCCGCAGCCAACAGGACAGACAGCAACCAAAGTGCAGAAGGCAACAAAGTGTGTAAATACAAAAGAGAATATAATAAGCAAAAATATAAGTGTATAAGATGATGAGTGGCATTGATCGTGTGGCATTTTCCAGGGCTGAAATGACTAACACAAGGAGGCATAGTTTTAAGGTGCTTAGAAGTAGGTACAAGGGGAGTATCAGAGATAAGTTTTTCATATAGAGTGGTGTGTGTGTGGAATACACTGCTAGTGAAGGTGGATACGATAGGGTCTTTTAAGAGACTCTTAATTAGGTACATGGAGCTTAGAAAAATAGAGCGCTTTGTGGTAGGGAAATTCTAGGCAGCTTCTGGAGTAGATTAAATGGTCGGCACAATAGTCTGTAATGTGCTGCACATTTTCTATGTTCTATATGGAGAACTGGAGATGAAGAGTCCTTGAAATTTAATCTATTGGTTGTGGGAGCAGTTCAGTGAAGTTATTCCCACTAGTTCAAGACCCTGATGGTTGAGGGGTAATAACTGTTCTTGAACCTGCTGCTGTGAGTCCTGAGGTTCCTGTACCTTCTCCCTGATGGCAGCAGTGAGATGAGAGTTTTCCTATGACAATGTTTCATGCAGATGTGCTCAAAGGTGGGGAGGGACCCATGGTGGACTGGTCCGCATGCGCTAATTTTCTGTTCAAGAGCATTGGTGATTCCATACCAGAGTATGATGCATCCAGTCAGTATTCTCTCCACCAGGCATCTCTAGACATATGTCAAAGCTGTAGATGTCATGCAGACCCTTTGCTAACTTCTTGGGAAGTAGAGGTGCTGCTGTGCTTTCTTCATAATTGGACTTGCGTGCTGGGCCCAGGAGGGATCTATAGAAATCATAACACCAAGGAATTTAAAGTTGTTAATTCTCCACTTCTAATCCCTCGATGAGAACTGGCTCACGGACTTCCAGTTCCCTCCTCCTGAAGTCAATATTCAGTTTCTTGGTCTTGCTGACATTGGGAGAGAGATTGTTGTTCTGGCACCACTCAGCCAGAACCTCTTGTGTCTCTGAAGTACTCGGCAGGTCAGGCAGCAGCTGTGGGAGGAGGAGAAAAGTTGATGTATCTGGCTGATGATCAGTTACTGAAATGCTGGCAATAAAACTCAAAGTTCAAAGTAAATGTTATTATCAAAGTATATATATGTCTTAATAAACAATCTTGAGATTCATCTTCTTGAGGGCGTACTCAACAAATCTATAGAATAGTAACTATAACAGAATCAGCTTCTTTCTAGACAACAGACCCAACCTGTTCCCCTCCACCAGCACTCTCCTCCGTCTGACAGAACTGGTCCTCAATCTCAATAATTTCTCCTTTGACTCTTCCCACTTCCTTTAAACAAAATGTGTAGCCATGAGAAGTCACATGGGTCCCAGCTATGCCTGTCTTTTTGTCGGCTATGTGGAAAAATCTATGCTCTGAGCTAACACCAGTATCACTCCCCAAGTTTTTCTATACCACATCGACGTCTGCACCTGCATCTGTGCTGAACTCGTCGAATCTATCCACATTGCCTCCAACTTTCACCCTACCTTCAAATTTACCTGATTTATTTCTGACACCTCCCTCCCCTTTCTCAAACTCCCCCCATCTCTCTCTCTCTCTCTCTCTCTCTCTCTCTCTCTCTCTCTCTCTCTCTCTCTCTCTCTCTCTCTCTCTCTCCCTGGAGACAGTTTATCTAATGTCTACTACAAACCCACTGATTCTCACAGCTACCTGGACATCAGATAAACTGTCGAGAGAGAGAGAGAGAGAGAGAGAGAGAGAGAGTTTGAGAAAAGGGAGGGAGGAGTCAGAAATAGATCAGGTAAATTTGAGGGTAGGGTGAAAATTGGAGGGGTGGCATTTTTACAAGTAACAGGGTGGAAAGAAAGGATGTAAAAATACCATCCCCTTCTCTCAATTCCTCTGTCTCCGCTGCACCTGCTGTCAGGATGAGGCTTTTCATTTCAGAACTAATGAAATGTCTTCCTTCTTCAAAGAAAGGGGCTTCCCTTCCTTCACCATCAATGCTGCCCTCACCTGCATCTCTTCCATTTCACGCACATCTGCACTCAGCCCATCCTCCCGCTACCGTCAACAGGCTTCTCTTGTCCTCATCGAACACGCCACTAGCCTTCATGTCCAGAACATCATTCTCCGCAACTCCCACCATTTCTAATGGGATCCCACCACCACGCACATTTGTGCCTCCCCCCCCCCCCACTTTCTGCTTTCCACAGGGATTGCTCCCTAAATGAATCTATTCGTCTCTTGCCACCGATCTCCCTCCTGGCACTTATCCTTGCAAGTGGAACAAGGGCCTCACCTGCCCCTACACCTCCTCCCTCACAACCATTCAGGGCCCCAACAGTACTTCCAGGTGAGGCAACACTTCACCTGTGAGTCTGGTGGGGTCATGTGCTCCCGGTGTGGCCACCTGTATATTGGTGAGACCCAACATAGATTGGGAGACCACTTCGCTGAGCACCTACGCTCCATCTGCCAGAAAAAATACAGGATCTCCTAGTGGCCCCACGTTTCAGTTCTACTTTCCATTCCCATTCCGACTTGTCAATCCATGGCCTCCTCTGCTGCCACACTCAGGTTGGAGGAGCAACACCTTGTATTCTGTCTGGGTAGCCTCAAGCCTGATGGCATGAATATTGATTTCTTGAACTTCTGGTAATTACCACACCTCTTCACCAGTCCTCCATTCCCATTCTCCTCTCTCTCCTTATCTTCCTACCGTCCATCACCTCCCTCAGGTGCTTCTCCCCCTTCCCTTTTTTCCATGGCCTTCTGTCCTCTCCTATCAGATTACCCCTTCTCCAGCCCTTTATCTCTTTCATCAATCAACTTCTCACTAAACTCTTCCCACAACCAATGGACTCAAGTTCAAGGACTCTTCATCTCATGCTCCTCATATTTATTGCTTATTACACGTTTGTATTTTTCTTTTGTATTTGCACAATTTGTTGTCTTTTGCACGTTGGTTGTTGTCCGTCTTGTTGGGTGCGGTTTTTCATTGATCCTATTGTGCTTCTTGGACTTACTGTATATGCCTACAAGAAAACGATTCTCAGGGTTGTATATGGAGAACTCTGAACTTTGAACTTTGGCTCACTATGTTGTGCCAACCTTCTAACCCATTCCAAGATTAATTTAATCCGAATAGTGAACTGTTCCCACAACCTACGGACTGACTTTTAAGGACACCTCATTACATCTTCTTGATATTTATTGATTATTTTTTTTCTTTCTTTTCTTTTGCATTTTCACACTTTGTTGTCATTTGCTCATTGGTTGTTTGTCACTCCTTTGATTGATTTGACTGTGTTTCTTGTATTTACTGTGTCTGCCCACAAGAGAATGAATCTCAGGGTTGTATATGGTGACGTTTATGTAGTTTGATAATAAATTTACTTTGAACTTTGAATTTTTTCTCAGGATGGAAATGTCAAATACTGGGTATAGTTTTAAGGTGAGAGGGTGAAAGTTTAAAGGAGATTTCTAGGCAAACTGTTCTACACAATGGTAAGTTTGTAGAAATTGCTGCAAGAGGAGATGGTGGAAGCAGAAATGAAACTAACATTTATTATTTATTTTTTATTTTTTTACTACACAGTGGAGTAGGCCCTTCCAGCCCTTCGAGCTACGCGGCCCCTGCAAAACCCGACAAACCAGATTTACCCTAAGCAAATCATGGTACAATTACATTGGCTGATTAATCTACCCGGTAGGTCTTTGTGGGAGGAAACTGGGGCACTTGGGGAAAACCCAAGCATTCCACGGGGAGGACGTACAGAAGCACCTTTCAGAATGGCACTGGCATTGAACTCCGAACTCTGTAACGCCCCGAGCTGTAATAGTACCACACTACCCACCATGCTACCCTTGCACCAATGAACATGTGAACAGGCAGAGGTGGCACAGTAGCACAGCGGTTAGCATAATGCATAATAGCACCAGCTGTAAGATCGGGGTTCAATTGCAGCCGCTGTCTGTGAGGAGTTTGTACTGTCTACCTGAGACCAGGCGGGTTTCCTCTGAGTGCTCCAGTTTTCGGTGCCCATAGCAAGACAACACTTGTGGCTGCATCTAGCACATCCTCAGACTGTCTCGGTCACTGACGCAAACAGCCCACTTCACTGAATGTTTTGATGTTTCAACGTACGTGTGACAAATAAAGTTCAAAAGACAACTTATTATTAAAGTGCAGATCTGAGATCCATTTTCTTGTGGGCATACTCAATAAGTACAATCAATAAAAGACCAAAGCAACTTGGGCGTCCAACCAGTGTGAAAAAGACACAAGTTGTGCAAATACAAAAAGAAATAAATACTAATAATAAGCAACTCTGATGCTCTGAGCTGTAACACCATCATAGCAACCGACATGCCGTTGTGGTGCCCCCTACAACCATCAGGCTCATGAACCACTTCACTCACCTCAACTCTGAACTGATTCTACAACCAAAGGACTCGTTTTCAAGGACTCTACATCTCATGTTCTCAGCATTTACATTAATTTTATTTGCAAAATTTGTCTTCTTTTGCAGAATAATTATTTGTCAGTCTTTGTTTATGTATAGTCTTTTTTAAATTATATTGCATTTCTTTAATACTGTAAATACCTGTGAGCAAAGGAATCTCAAGGTAGTATATAGTATCCTACACTTAGTGGCCACTTCGTTAGGTTCCTCTTTACTCTAACAAAGAGGGCACTGAGTGTATGTTTGTGCTTCTGTAGCCCATCAACTTCAAGGTGCAACATGCTATGTGTTCTGAGATACTCTTCGGCACACCACTGTTTTAACGCGTGGTTATTTGAGTTACTGTTGCCTTCCTGTCAGCTTGAACTAGACTGGCCGATCTCATTAACAAGGCATGCTCACCCACAGAACTGTCACTTAAAGGATTTTGTTTTGATTTTTGTCACATTCTCTGTAAGCTCTAGAGAATGCTGAGCGTAAAAATCTCAGATCAGCAGTTTCTGAGATACTCAAACCACCCCATCTGGCGCCAACAATCATTCCCTGGTCAAAGCCACTTAGATCACATTTCTTCCCCATCCTGATGTTTGGTTTGAACAACTGAACCTCTTGACCATGTCTGCGAGCTTTTATGCAATGAGTTGCTGCCACATGATTGGCTGATTTGATATTTGCTTTAACGTGTAGGTGTACTGGTGTACCTAATAAAGAGTGCTAAATGTATATACATAAGATTATC